>NC_057810.1:506518396-506539888 GCF_018294505.1 Triticum aestivum | reverse complement strand
CCTCCACCCGGCGAAATTTCCCGTGGGTGGTGCCCCTCCCTCCCCCTTAGATCCAATCATAAGTTGCAGTAATGACCACCCTGTAAAACTCCGTTGATGTAGTATTACTGTTTATTTAGAAAATGCACACCATCGACAATTTAATCGTGGCATACGGTGGCTTGCCATTCATGAAGAGGCAAAATAAGAAAAAGTTACTATTGTGCGCTAGAATTGGATATAACGAAGGCTTACGATAGAATGGGGCCATATTATCTTGAGGCGGCCATGATCAAATCGGGTATACACAGCTTGGTGGACACACCATGCATGTGTAACTGCATTGGCACAAGATTTGCTTAAAATGGGCCCAGTGATACGATCTCACAGCCTGGAGACGACAAAGGCAGCAACGTGTAGGGGAATCTTAGCAGCTACAAGCTTCAACCATAAGGCAATGGCTTCTTTTGAACGTTGCTCACATTGCTTATATTCCACAAGGACCATAACACGGCTGGTCTTACGAAAGAAGCTGGACGTTTCCCTTACACCGAGAAAAGGTTGGGCGTTTCCGTGAAAACAACAAAAGGCACTTGGTATCTATACGTGGTGGAAAAGCGCTACTATGTGACAAGGCTTACCATATACACATGGTGGAAAAGCGCTGCTACGTGCCAATGCTTGCCGATCACGGAGCGTTGCTTGAATCATCTCCGGTGACTCCCTCGTACGGTGATCAATACCTACGCTAGCAAAGTTGGAGATAATGCAAGAGCTGGTTACACAACGCGCGTACCCGGACAGAAGGGATGTTGCCTTTGTTGCCACAAATGTTCGTGGGTGCGCTAGGCGCGTCGGGACGTCCCGGACAAGAAAGAGAGGAGATAAGTAGAGGTTTTCGTGGACACAGCAAGCTTATCTTTGCTACTACGTGTGATAAAAGTTTTGAGATTTTCTAAAACGAAGTAAATGATACAACAATAGAGGTCACACCCCTCAATTTCTTTTTTCTTTTGGCCGCGATATTTGGCACACGATGTGCCACGTAGCTAAAACTGCCACATACCTCCTCTTTCCCCCTGTAATTACATGCATAATTGCATTAGAATGAATCACTTTTCTTCCACGTGCATACATTACTCTAATTACATGCATGCACCAGAAGACAAAAGGCTCATCTCATCCTAGATTCTCCTTATTCCGAAAATTCAAAATGTTTTGTAGTTCAAACCGTCAGTCCGATGCAAAAACCGTTTTGACGTAAAAGACTCGCCGCGACGACATCTTCAAAACTAGATCTCATGTTGGTATGTTTCGACGAATTGTTTTCCAGATCAAAAGTTACCACACCTCGACTACATAAGTTATCACACATGTAGTATGCAACTTACCGTGGTACTTTCACATAAATTACCGAAATCATAAACATTGTTCTCACACCTTCTCCACATGCATATGTATGTATGAACCAGAGCACAAAAAAGTTGATGCGGTCTTAGATTCTTTTTATTCCCAAAATTCAAAATGTTTTGTAGCTCAAACCGTCGATCTGATGCAAAACCATTTTCACATAAAATATTCATCGCCACGAAATCTTCGAAACTATATCCCATGTAGGTATGTATCTTCCGACGACTTCTTTTTTATGGGAAAAAAGTTAACATGCCTCGGCAACATAAATTACCACCCCTGTAGTATGTAATTCACCGTGGTATTTATACATAAGTTACCGCGGTTATATTTTTCAGCAATTTTTCCCCGATCAAAAGTTACGGTGGTGTTTGTACTTAAGTTATCAGGTATGTAATTCGTATATTACCATGGTATTATCACATAAGTAATCAAGGGAAGGGGGTTATGTTTACAACAACTTTTTTTCTCCTTGGTCAAAGTTACCGCGGTATTTGTACGTAAGTTATTAGGTACACGGTTCTTTAATTACCATGTTATTTTCATATAATTTATCGGAGGATGTTTTTCAACAATTCCCCCCTTTGGTCAAAATTACCATGATGTCTATAAGTAACTATCGGGCATGTGGTTCGTATATTACCGTTCTATTTTCACTTAAGTTATCAGTGATGTTTTTTAATAATTTCTCCTCCTTGGTTAAAATTACCGTGGTGTTTGTAAGTAAGTTATCGGATAGGCGGTTGTATATTATCATGATATTTTCATATAAGTTACCGGGCATCATTCTACTTTCAACAACAGGAGGCTCTTTCCTTCAAGCTACTACTGACACTAGTAAAAAGCATCATCATCATTAGAAGTAGTCCCGTGGATCAAACAGCTGCTGATCTTGGTCCATGTCCATGACACAAAGATGTCGCACTCTTGCAGTTGAATGGATCAATCAAACAGCAAGTACGAAAAATTTGCTCCTTGCTGAATGGATTGATCCGTGGCCACAAGAGCTCGTCACGTGTGGACCCCGCAGCACCGGCAGCAATAGCGTCGGCCACCGTTGCTGGCCTCCCCGGCTGCTGGCTGAGCACCGGACGCCGCCGCCCATCATCTTTCCGGTCGTGAGCCACGCACCCGTAGCAACAGCAACACCCGTGTCGACCGTCATCGCCTGCCCCTCCGGCTACCGCCGGCTAAGCACCGGATTCCTCTGCCCACCTTCCTGACCATGAGCAGCGCACTCGCCGCCTCGCTTCTAACCCTGCTTCAAGGGAGAGCACTGCTGCCCACCCCACCATGGCCCTCCTCCGCCTTCTCATCACTACCGCCTGAGAAGGAAGTTTGCTGAGATGGGAAGCTTGTGAGCGCGGCGGCCGGGACTCGCGCTGACGACGATGGTAGCGGTCGGCGGAGTGGATCAGCAGGGACGACCTCGACCCAGGGAGAGCTGGCAAGGGTGTCGGGCTTGGGGGCACCGACTGGCGTGAGCGGCGGCATGGTTAGCAACCACGATATTCTGCGCAGGGCTGCGACGCGATAGGTAGGTGGTGATCATGGGTGCCTGGGTGGGTGGGTTTGATGAAGGAATCGCTTGATAAGATCGTGTGGTAGTTTTGCAATCTGCAACACGGTTGCCACATACATATTTCATTTTCTTTTTGAGGTCATGCATCAACCGGAAGTGTCCTCCATGTCCACATATCAACTTGCCAATAGGTATGTGGAAAGGTATTCCCAAAAAGGGCTTGCCCCCGCTTTGTATACAAAGCAGTCAACCGAGACAACCAATGATAGATGTTGGGGCGGAAGCAGCACAACCATGCTCAAAAGATATGACAGAGAAAATAAAAGAGAAACAAATGACGACAACGGCGGATCGACAAAAAATGAAGAAGCCTCGTGGCCGTTGCAACCACCGAAGATCGCCCACCAAGCTCCGATCCTCCAAAGCGCTGAAACCAATCAACACCTCCAAGAAGGGACGCGACGATGACGACGTTGTTGCCAAGGGTTTCCGCCTACGCGCTGCAGCCGGCACGCCATCGGCGCCGCCGCCCCTGTCCAAGCCGCTCCCCTGCCTCCCCGCACAGAGAGCCGCCAAGTGGAAGCACCACCACCACGAGCACCGTCGGCCACCACCACTAGGTCGCCGGACCGCCACCGGCTGAGCCGCATCACCGCCGCACGCCCGCGACGGAGAGGAACCATCGCAGCCACCGGGAGCCCGAAGTTGGACGCTAGCCACCGCCAACACCGCCCGCGACCCGCGTCGCCTGGCCAGATCCGCCGCCGAATCACGCCCACGCACGCCCCACCAGGCAGCCGCCGCGCCACCACGAGGCACCAGCGGGGCCGACACGCTGGCACCACCAGGAGCTCCTAGATCCGCGCCGTCGAGCCCCGCCACAACCCGACGCCTCCTGCAGCCCGTCGTCTCGCGCCGGCCAGGAGCTCCGTGAGGAGGAGAGGGAGCGACCCCGCCGCCGCCCACGCTGACCGGGCTTCGCTCGTCGGCACCCCTAGGCGGCGGCGAGGGAGGAGGAGGCCGGAGGAGGGGAGGCTGGGGCGGAGCTAGGTTTCCCCCGGCCCGCTCGCGAGAGCGGCGGCGGGGGTGGGGAAAGGAAAAAGGGTTTCGGGGAGGATGTCTTTTATCGTGGAAAGGTATTGAGTATCACAAGTCCTTTACAAACATATATTATACAAAAAAAAATACATATAAATCCTTAGGGGTGCCAAAATTTTCTTCCTTTTGCATCCACCGGCGGCAATGCCGTGAGCCAAACTTGATCCTGCCTCTGGGCCTTCAACTTGGTGGAGCAAATTTTCCGCGTCGCAAGAGGGAAATGATACATATGTCTTTTTCAACAGACATGATTGCCACCTCTTAATTCAAAGTTCATGGCTCAGACTCAAATTGACGCAACTCAAGAAATACAAAAATAGTACTTAGCTAACTCAAATTAATGCAACAAAAATGTAATACTCATGTGGTAAATCTAGTTAATGTTTTTTGTGTATATTGTTGTGTAACAAGAATGTAATATTCATGTGTAATTTTTGTGTTAAATCCATATTAATTTTTGTGTATACCGTCACACTTTGTAAAGCAAATGAAATGACTGCAACAAGAAGAGCGAGGGGCCAGAAGTAGAAACTCTTCCCGGCCACCTCTGCCCCGATACAGTTTATTTCACATATATGGACCAAACGGACAGATAACACAAGCTTCACACACAACAATGGCGCGCACAGACACACACTTGCGACACACGCCTTATTAATGGCGGTCAGGTTACACACATATCCACGCCCATGGCTCCAAGCATAAATCAGGATGGCGCCACGCCTCTGCATACGGGCGAGCGCGCGGCGTGCTTGCGTGCAACCCACACCACGCCTAGTTTATCAGTAGTTGACGACGGAGCGGTAGGTGCCGCCAGGCTTCCAGCCGGCGGGGATGACGTTGCTCGCCACGAGGGTCTTGCCGGAGCTGGAGGTGAGGCGGACCGAGAAGGGCGCCTGCAGCATGGGCCCGGAGTTGTACCTCCACACCGCGCCCCACGACCGGTCCATCTTGGTCCAGCTCGCGCCGTTGCCGCCGTTCTGCATGAGGTCCACCGACGACAGGTCGCCGTCGCCGTCCTCGTACTCGATGAGCATGGCGAGGTAGTAGGAGTTGGAGCCGGCGTCTACCTTGAAGGCTATGTCCATCCCCGGCCAGTTGCACGGGACCCTGCAGCATGCAGCCACACGCACGGACATGACGGATGCCAGGGCCAAGACAAGACACGGCGGTTAGTCGGTCGGCCAGGAAAGCGGCATACCGTGTGCGTGCCGGTGCACGCTTGCCGCTCTTTTACGTGCGTCCGGACACGCAGCTAGCTTACCGTGTGCCGTTGCCGTTTCAGTTTGCATGAAAAATTCACGTGAAAATGCATGCAGCAGCCAGCTTACCGTGTGTACTGGATTTGGAGACGTCCGGCCGCGCGGAGTTGGTCGGCCTGGCCGGGCTTCGCCATGCCGCCGAACGCCGTCCCGCTCATGTCGAAGTGGACAGGCTCCTCCTGGCACGTCCCGTCAGGGCAAAAGTCGGTGAGGACGACGGTCACCGGGCTGGACGAGCAAGAGCCGTGGCCGCTGCACTTCACCTGCAGAATTTACATCACAGGAATGCGCGCGGGTGTAATTAAGTTAAGCCGACTAGTTGACAACGCGGCGTTAGAATTAAATGGTTGTATGATCGACGGACCTGGTAGCAAGAGCCGCAGCCCTTGCCGTCCTGGTAGATGGACGGGCTGCCCGCGGCGATCATGGAGGAGAACGGCGCATGGTCGACGGCATCCTGGTACCCGCACGCACCCCCTACAGATCGTGCATGCAAAGCGTTACTTGCATAATGCTGGAGAAATTAAATGGTTTATGTTCGTCCATGTATGAATTACCGTCGCTCCCTGCGCCGTTGGGGCCGCCGTACCAGGTGGCGCCGCCGTTGGACCAGCCGGAGAGCTTGCGGTGGATCTCGACGGACGCGCAGGGACGAAGGAGGAAGGCTAGAACCATGAACACGGCGAAGGACGCCGAGATCTTGGCCACGGAAAAGGCCATGCCTCTCTTTCTCTCACTGACGATCACTAGAGTACAAGGAGGAAGAGACTGAAGTAGAGGGGTGGCCTTGGTGTGTGCTAGGAAGTGCACTCCTCGCCTCCATTTATAGGCGGCAGGCAGGCAGACGGTAGGGTGCACCGCTGAGTGATCGCGGGCAGTGATTAAATTCTCCCTTGGTTTCTTCTGAAGAAATAAAAACGAATTCTTGCTTACTTGCTGGGGTTGCACGCGCGGATTCAAGGGGATTTTTAAATAAATAATACAATAAACCCGTTCGCTGGCGATCTTTAGAAAGCAATCTGAACACTGGACGATCGATCTGCCGCAGAAAGGTTTTTTCTGTCTTTCATTTGTACACCAGCTACGACAGTGCTCGGCGTCTAGTCACTCAGTGAGCAGAAAAACGACAGTTGCCGTTATTTCGGTTAGACACGAGGCGACCCTACGAGTCGAGTTGCTGCCCATCCCTAGACGGCTCCACGCCCCGTCCATTTCAGCCTCCCCGAAATTCAGATCGGTCAACTGCTGTCACGAGGTCCAGTCGTCACCGTCGATCCCTCCCTTGGGACGGCCAGGAGGCGCGGTCATTCGGCCTGAGCCCCGCGGCAAGCCGCGGCACGAGCCGTAATCTTGGCCCGGTTTGCCGGTTCCTCCCCCATTGACTTGTGAGCGGTGGCTCACGCGTTCACTCCGCCCGCAGCCAGTACGTAGCTCCGGCCGGTAGTCAGCGTCCTCGCCAGATTATTAAGCGCCCCAACAGCGTGCACTGGGCTTTCAGATGACATGCCTCCCAGAGTCGGAGACACGCAGTGGCTCGCGTCAGTCTCGGTTGCATGCACGGCGACTTGAAAATAGCTACTCCTCTCGTCCCGTAATGTAAGACATTTTTTAGCACCACATTTAGTGCTAAAAACTTCTTACATTTTGGTAGGCATGTGGTTTATCTGGTGGCAGAGGAGATTGTATACGAAGAGGGAAACTACCCAGACGATAGAACAAACGGCCATCTCAATACAGGTCCTAGCCACTAATTCCGTCTGGGCTAATACTCCAAAATATGCTGTTCATAAAAGGGACCAGGTATGGAAGAAGCCTGAAGTTGGGATGGTAAAGATAAATGTTGATGCATCCTTTATTTCGGAGAATCTCTCAGGTTCTTGTGGAGTCATTGCACGTAATGATGAGGGACAGTTTCTGGGCGCCGCTTCTCAGTTACTGGCACATGTTCCCAATGTAGAAGAAGCAGAGATGATTGCTATTCGGTGTGGACTAAACTTAGCTGCAAACTTGGGCTGTACCAAACTGGTGATAGAATCGGATAGCACAATGGCGCTGGATGCAGTTTCGGATCCTAATGCATATATGGGACCTGCAGTTTCTATTATAGCTGAGTGCTCTCTAATGACAATGCAATTTGCTCGTATCTCCTTTGTTCATTGTAGCAGAGAGGCTAACTCAGTAGCGGATGCCTTAGCAAAACATTGTATTAGCTTTAAAAAGTCTGAAGTATGGAAAAACATCCCTGACTTTATTCTTCATCTCTTTGTAAACGATCTGGCTATCATTTGATGAATAAAGTTATGGAGTTTCAAAGAAAAAAACATCTTACATTACGGGACAGAGGGAGTAATAGACATCATCGGTTTTGCCGAGTCTGTGAGAGGCCCGACAGAGGTGCGGTGGGCGACCTGAGTTCCATGTCCAGTAGGGTTAAGTTCCAATGGACCAATCTGTAGTTCACCTTACAGTCATATATTGTCGTGTCCTTGCCAAGTCATTATATATGATGGGAGAGTGATCGATTCAACATACATGTCTGGTAGGGTGCACCTATGTTTCCCTTGACACGAGACGTAGGGCGGCCAAATATCATGTTTTGACTTTTTTCCAAGTTTAGCAGGATATGATCCCGGTTTAAAAAAATCGGGATCTCACCCCTTTTTCTATCACCAGGGTGGCTGGTGGTAGGGTAGAACGGCATACCGCCGAGGCGCCCCACAGTAGATCACTCATCCATGTCAGGCGTAGTAAATGCCAATTGCCATATGCCGTTAGCCCTATGCCAGGGCCCTTGGAGGTAGGCTGTTCTACCCTATCATCGAAGACCCTGGCAGTAGGCTTTGAACGGTTATAAGCTGCGGGAGTTGCTGGTGGGGTCTGTCAGGGTTACGATCCTGACAATGAGTACTAGGGGTACGAATAAGGGGCAGAGACTAGCTACGGCATAGGTGTAACACTCGGTGTTTAACGAGATCAGTCCCTCGCTCGGTGGAGGTAAAAGCCTGTAACGCCCCGGATACAACTTTCCATATTCGGAACTCGAACTCTTGCCTTTTCCGGAGATGCGTTATGTTATTTTCCTCCGTGGTTGGGTTTTTGTCTGTTGTTTTGCTTTTTGTTCTTGTTATGCATCTCGTCTCATGTCATCATTCGCATTGCATCGACATCGTTTTCATAAAACTTGCATCCGTTCGGGTTCTGCCGGTTCTCTCCGTTGTCCGTTCTGAGCCAGACACTCTCGCACGCGCCCGCGGCACCTCCGAAATATTATTTTATAAGTGGCATAAAAATGTTCTCGGATTGGGATGAAACTTGTCGTGCGGTCTTATTATAGTGTAGACAGACCGCCTGCCAAGTTTCGTCGCATTCGGAGTTCGTTTGACTGCCCAACCGTTAAATATATAACCGCGATATAGCCGGTATATTCGTCAGACGTTTCGGTCTCCGAAACTGCTGTCGGGCCTCTCTCTCTTCCCAGCCCAATGCATCCCACACAGCCCACCTATGCCCAGCCTACTCCTTCTCGTGTCCGGAGCCGTCCGATCGTGATCCGAGGGTCCGAAAACGAAGCAAAACCCCTAACCCTAGCCTCCTTTTCTATTTATAGACGCCTCCGCTGCCATTTTTGGCCTCCTACCAACCCCCTCCTCAATTCCCGCAGTCAGCCGCCGCTCCCTCCTCGTTTTCAGCGCCGGCGCACTCCCTCGCCGCCAAGTGTCGCCGCCCCATTCGCTGCGCCGCCGCCAGCCGCCGCCTCCACCAACCACCGGGCGCCACTTGGCGTCTCCACATCCTCCCGCGCCTCCCACCGCGCAGGGCCCGTCGAAGCCCATCCGCGGCCCGCCGCCGGGCCGAATCGGGCCCGCTGCCCGTGCCGCCTGCGCCTCGAGCGCTCGTCCCCGAGCTCCCCGCCGGAGCCCCTTTGCTGCTTCGCGTCGCCGCCGTCTCGCCGTGATCCGCCGCGCCCCAGGTCGCCGGCCAACTCGCCTTCCTCTCTTTTCCTCCTCATCTTCCCCTTTGTCTAATCCTCTCGCTCTCTCTCTCCCCTTGCAGGGAACTGCCGCCGCCATGGTTTCTCACCTCCGCGCCCGGAGTCGGCCCCTCCGGCTAGATCCGGCCTCTGCCGGCCCCGCCCTTGCCGGATCCGGCCGATCCGCCCCCATTCCGGACCCCGCCGACCTCCGCCGCCCGCCACCTCGTCTCCGGCGAGTCCTGCCGCACCCAGCCCCGCCGAAGCCGCGCGTGCTCCTGTGCGAGCGGGAGGACGAGTCCCCGATCCAGATCCCCAGCGTCGCGTTGACCGCGCCTCCAAGGCCCAAGCCGCCCACTTCGCCAGCCCAGCAACGCCAAGGCCTGCGAGGCCTCTCCACAAGCCGGGCCTTAGCCCATTGGTGAGCTGCGCAGTGCCTGCCCTGTTCAGCCCCTATTCCAGATTCGGCCTGCATATATTTTTTTCCCTGCCTGCGAATTTTGTCATTATCCAGTGATTTAACAGATTTGCAGAAACCCCCTTTAACTTCATGCATTTAATAACTAATAAACCGTGCATCGGATTAAAATGTTTTATATATGTAAAATGCTTAGAATTTTGTGTAGATTAATAATATGCCACTTTCTTCCATGTTTAAAATGTTTAAATTGATGTTTGCATTAATTTGCTTTAATGCCATGCTAAACTGATTTATTACGTAACTAAATAACCGTAGCTCGGTTTTAAATAAACTTTATATGTATTTGGGGTGGAAAAATGCCTAGATTAACATGGTGCACTTTATTTTCCTGTTTAACAACAATAAAATTGTGTTTAGGGCAGAACAGTACCGAATCTAAAATATGCATATGGGGATTTTCCGGACTTGTTGTTTGTTGTTCCGGCCTCATTTAAACTTGTCTAGATAGGTAGTTTTTCATATGCTTCACCCCTTGCCATGTTTAATAACATTTAATATTGTTGGATACAAAACCGAGAGAGAACTAAATAATTGATGTGGTGTTTCGTCAATATGCAACTCGTTGCATATTGATCTCCACTTAACTTGTAGTATTGTTTGTTGCACTTTGCCATGCCATGCCTTATTAAACCGGACATGCATTATACTTGTTTGTGCATCATGCCATGTTTATGCTTGTGCATTTACCATGTTATTTGTTTCTTTTTGGTGTTGCTTCTTAGTTCCAGTAATGTTGCGATTGTGAGGATTCGTTCGACTACGTCCGCTTGTCTTCTTCATGGACTCGTTCTTCTTCCTAGCGGGATCTCAGGCAAGATGACCGCTACCCTGGATCTCACTACTATCATTGCTATGCTAGTTGCTTCGTTCTATCGCTATGCTGCGCTACCTATCACCTGTTTATCAAGCCTCCCCAAATTGCCATGAACCTCTAACCTTTGACACCATTCCTAGCAAACCATTGCTTGGCTATGTTACCGCTTTGCTCAGCCCTCTTATAGCGTTGTTAGTTGCAGGTGAAGTTGAAGATTTCTCCATGGTGGACAGGATTTTGGTTGGGATATCACAATATCTCTTATATTATTAATGCATCTATATATTTGGTAAAGGGTGGAAGGCTCGGCCTTATTCCTGGTGTTTTGTTTCACTCTTGCCGCCCTAGTTTCCGTCATACCGGTGTTATGTTCCCGGATTTTGCGTTTCTTACGCGGTCGGGTGATTTATGGGACCCCCTCGACAGTTCGCTTTGAATAAAACTCCTCCAGCAAGGCCCAACATTGGTTTTACCATTTGCCTCACCACCACCTATATTTCCCTTGGGAGTAATTAACCCAAGGGTCATCTTTATTACAGCCCCCCCGGGCCAGTGCTTGTCTAAGTGTTGGTGCGAACTAGAGCCCTTTGCAGCGCCCCCTCAGGGAAACTTGAGGTCTGGTTTTAGTTATACGGATTGCTCATCCGGTGTTGCCCTGAGAACGAGATATGTGCAGCTCCTATCAGGATTGTCGGCGCATCGGGCGGTCTTGCTGGTCTTGTTTTACCATTGTCGAAATGTCTTGTAAACCGGGATTCTGAGTCTGATCGGGTCTTCCTGGGAGAAGGTATATCCTTCGTTGATCACGAGAGCTTGTCATGGGCTAAGTTGGGACTCCCCTGCAGGGTATAATCTTTCGAAAGCCGTGCCTGCGGTTATAGGCAGATGGGAATTTGTTAATGTCCGGTTGTAGATAACTTGACACCAGATCCGAATTAAAACGCATCAACCGTGTGTGTAGCCGTGATGGTCTCTTTTCGGCAGAGTCCGGGAAGTGAACACGGTCTTTGGGTCATGTTTGACGTAAGTAGGAGTTCAGGATCACTTCTTGATCATTGCTAGCTTCACGATCGTTCCGCTTTCTCTCTTCTCGCTCTTATTTGCGTATGTTAGCCACCATATATGCTTAGTCGCTGCTGCAACCTCACCACTTTACCACTTCCTTTCCTATTACGCTTTGCTAGTCTTGATACCCATGGTAATGGGATTGCTGAGTCCTCGTGGCTCACAGATTACTACAACAACAGTTGCAGGTACATGTTATGCGATGATCTTGACGCGAGCGCGATGTTGACTTGTTTTGGAGTTCTACTTCTGCTTCTTCTTCGATCAGGGATAGGTTCCAGGTCGGCAGCCTGGGCTAGCAGGGTGGATGTCGTTTGAGTTTCTGTTTGTGTTTCATCCGTAGTCGGATGTTGCTCTCATGTATTGTGATGTTGTATTCGTGTGGCATTGTATGCCTCTTGTATGTATCCCCATCTATTATGTAATGTTGATGTAATGATATCCACCTTGTAAAAGCGTTTCAATATGCGGTTCTATCCTTGGTGGGACCTTCGAGTCTCTTTAGGATAGTATCGCATATTGGGCGTGACAAGTTGGTATCAGAGCCTCGACCAACCATAGGAGCCCCCTTGATTGTTGGCCGTTGTTGAGTCTAGAAAAAACTATTTTGAGTCTTAGGATTATATATATCGGAGAGTAGGATTCTTTTTACTTCTCAGCCCCTTCATCGCTCTGGTGAGGTCTCCTGACGTAGATGTTTTGTCTTTCCTCTCCTCAAATTTCACTAAATTTTTTTTAGGATCACGTGGGTATCTTGGAATCGTTTCGATGGTTTTGTGACGAGAACATTGTTCTTGGTCCCTCCTGTCTATTATGTGGCATTGACCTAGGGAGTTGAGCTCCGAGGTGTTGTCGTCACAATTTTATCATTGCAGTTCTGGAATACCTGAGTTTTGCCGACATCGAAAATCTCTTTTATGCAGTTGGTGGTGAGATAACCTCGATGTCACCCAGTACTGGGGAGTTCGGGAGTATTGCCATAACTCGTATAACGGATGCTTTTCGAAGGTTGAGGTACACGATTTCCGGAGTTTTCTTGGTTATGTGTTGACGGATGGATACAGCTGGATGTAGGTATTGTTAGTTTGGGTGAGATATATTGCTTCCCCTGTATCCCCAACACCAGATTGCATAACCAGAAAGTTTCGGGAGTTTATAGGTGGGAATTCAAGTAGCTCCTAGAATATCTTTCCGACAGATGCATGATATGGGATTGGGTAAATCTCTATCATATGTATTTGTTCCGGCTTATTTCTGCAAGCCAATCCTTTGTTTTGTTTTATTTGTGGTATTTGAGTTGCTTCAATGTCAAGTGTTGATTCCATACCTTTTCTAAACGGTGTTCTCATATTGCTATGTGAATACTAATCCTTTTGATCATCGAGATTCACATGTCAATTCTTTTCAACCGGTGTGCTTCTCTTCAAGTGGTTCCAATCTTTTTCAACATCCGCAAGATCAACTCTAAGTTTTCTCACCGGTGTTTGTTTCATCTGTCCTCAAGTTGCCTTTGTTTTCCTGCCCTCCCACCCTTTTTTCTTCAAGGACTCAGATTTCTTAATCATGTATCCTTTTATTTGTGGGAAGTCTCTTCGTTCTTTGCTTTCAATGTTCTTATCCGGTGGATTTCCCATGAAGATGCTCAACAGTTTCAAGCTCATCATCCTTCATCGTTGTTTCTTCTCCGGTGGATTAATTCCAAGCTTTCAGTGTTGATCATATTCTTTTCCTCGTGTCAAATGCTTTTTCATACCGGTGCACCTCTTAATCATTCACCTCTTGCTATTCATTTGTTCTGGAGTGCTGAAGATATCTCACAAGACTTGTGTTTCCATTCTCAATACGTTCAATATATTTCAAGGTTGTTATCTCATTCAAGCCATTTAATTCTACAGGTGTAACCTCTTTTTCAAGCAATCCTTCAACGATATTTCTTTTGAGTGGGCCCTAACCCACAAGTCTTTTCCCAGGATCTTACCTGACTCTTCTAATTTTCTCGGAGCCATTCTCAAATTCATTTCCAAGTTTGACGTAAGAATGAATTTTCATCAGTCACATGCCTTCTCCAAGGTCGTTTTCAAATTCTTTTCATCTTTGGCTCAACCTTTCCTCTTTTAATTCTTCCGGAGTATCTCAACAATTGTCATGGTGGTTCTCATCATCATTCTCAACATGTGAAGACGAAAGAAGAGTTTTTCCTCTAAATCTTGTTCTTTCTCTCGAAGATTCATGATTCTAGCTTGATGCCATCCTCTCATAATTGTTTTCGATTGTGAGAATTCTTTTCACCCATCCGACGCATTTCAAGGGTTGCTTTCTTTTCTCGATCATCCGAAGGCCATCATGTCATAATTCTTCATTCTCAGCGTGTAGCTATCATTCTCCAAATCTTACTGGTTCATCGTTCAAATATCCTCTAATCAGTTCATGATCTCTTCATTCTCATGTATCTAAATTCCCTCAAGTATCTTCATTCGTTCTCTAATTCTTACCGGTGATTCACCCCTTTACTTCGTTCATTTTCAATTCTTACGGTGGCTCCTTCAAGATTTCTCTTCCTTCGTTATCATATCAATTCATTCGTTGTTTCCAAATCCCACCGGTGGTTCCATCTATACCTTCTCAAGTTTGCTCCATATCTATCTTGATCCTTTTTACGAGAATAAGTAGTATGCCAAATCCGTTGTTTGTCATCAATTTAAATTGGTGAAGGATACGCATACCGTAATTCTTATTATTGTTTCATCCGAGTGATCTAGTTTCTTCTTTCCAGAGTTGTTCATCATGTCACGTTTCTCGGTTCGAGATGCTTCATCTTTTCTTTTCCGGAGTTCCATGTTTTCCGCATTATCGTCGCGAAGCTCCATTTAAATCATTGCAAGGCTTCACCTTGTGTTTCCAACTTCTCTTTCTTTCTATCATCCTTTGATTTTATTACCGGAGTTCTCACGAAGGCTCAACATGGTGGTTCATCAAGGATTTCTTTCATTCTCATTTTGTTCTTCAAGATTTCTCTCGGAGCTAAGATCCGTCAAGCCATATTTCAAATTAAACATGGTGCTCAACACATGTTTTGTTTTGAGGAGCTCAAGTATTCTTCATCTTGCATTCCAAAGTGCAATTCTTTCTACCTTATCTTTTGAGGTGGTGTTATGTCACTCTTGACAATTTCCTTCATGTTTCATGATTCATATGTTGTCAAGAATGAGGTATTTTAAATCCATCAATCTCTTTGTTGGAGTTATCTTGGGTTATATTTCACCTAAAGCCTTCCATTGGGAATGTTGCTATTTGTGGTGCTTATCATTGATCCAAGCTTTCTCCATATCCTTCTCGGTGAAAGAGGTTTTTCATCTCTTCGTTGATCTCAAACAAGCAATTGTTTTTCGTTAGTGGCAGAATGTCATCTCATAGTCTTGCCATGTTTCCATAAGCCCACTACAAGCTTATTCTTTTCGTTGTTGGTTTTCCAACAACCCCGTTGTAACCATCTTGGAAGGGTGCTTTCCAAGCTCATTTGTGGCACAAGTTGTCATTTTCTTCTCCGTCCCTTTATCCCAACGGTCTAACTTCTATTCTTTTGTTATAGAGTCATTGTGATGTTGCTCTCCTCACCCGTTCCCGCGTTTGGTCAAGATCATGTTCTTTTCGTGCTTATCCATTTAACCGGAGTGTTGTGTTCTCATTCAAGTTCTTTCATCTTATCAAGTTTTGCCTATCGTTTCAATCGGAGTGCTGTCTGAAATCCTTCTTACCCCTTGTGCCATTCCTTCAATAGTTCTGGAGGCAGTGTGTTGTTGATTTCATCAAGTATCCTCTCATCTTGTCAAGTTCATGTTTAATTTCTTCCATTTACAGTCGGAGTGCTGTCAAAATTATACCATTCTTATTCATTCTTATCTCGTTTCAACCAGAGTGGTTTCAATTCCTTCTTGTCCATTGTGCTCGTCATTCATGTCTTTGCAACCTTCAAGTTCTCGTAATGTTCCTTGTTCCTCTTTTCTAACGAATTGTTGCAATCTTGTTCATCTCTGTTGTACTCTTTCTTATAAATTGCTCAACCTCTCAAGGTTCGTGGTTTCACTCATTCGTCAAAGAAGCAACTTAGCTTTACCTCTTCTCTTCCTCTTTTTTCTCCCTCCGGTGCCATCCTAGATCTCGGGACGAGATCCTATCGTAGTGGTGGAGTGTTGTAATGCCCCGGATACAACTTTCCATATTCGTAACTCCAACTCTTGCCTTTTCCGGAGATGCGTTATGTTATTTTCCTCCGTGGTTGGGTTTTTGTCTGTTGTTTTGCTTTTTGTTCTTGTTATGCATCTCGTCGCATGTCATCATTCGCATTGCATCGGCATCGTTTTCATAAAACTTGCATCTATTCGGGCTTTGCCGGTTCTCTCCGTTGTCCGTTCTGAGCCAGACACTCTCGCACGCGCCCGCGGCACCTCCAAAATATTATTTTATAAGTGGCATAAAAATGTTCTCGGATTGGGATGAAACTTGTCGTGTGGTCTTATTATAGTGTAGACAGACCGCGTGCCAAGTTTCGTCGCATTCGGAGTTCGTTTGACTGCCCAACCGTTAAATATATAACCGCGATATAGCCGGTATATTCGTCGGACGTTTCGGTCTCCGAAACAGCTGTCGGGCCTCTCTCTCTTCCCAGCCCAATGCATCCCACACAGCCCACCTATGCCCAGCCTACTCCTCCTCGTGTCTGGAGCCGTCGGATCATGATCCGAGGGTCCGAAAACGGAGCAAAACCCCTAACCCTAGCCTCCTTTTCTATTTATAGACGCCTCCCCTGCCATTTTTGGCCTCCTACCAACCCCCTCCTCAATTCCCACAGTCAGCCGCCGCTCCCTCCTCGTTTTCAGCGCCGGTGCACTCCCCCACCGCCAAGTGTCGCCGCCCCATTCGCTGCGCCGCCGCCAGCCGCCGCCTCCACCAACCACCAGGCGCCACTTGCTGTCTCCACGTCCTCCCGCGCCTCCCACCGCGCAGGGCCCGTCGGAGCCCATCCGCGGCCCGCCGCCGGGCCAAATCGGGCCCGCTGCCCGTGCCGCCTGCGCCTCGAGTGCTCGTCCCCGAGCTCCCCGCCGGAGCCCCTTCGCCGCTTCGCATTGCCGCCGTCTCGCCGTGATCCGTCGCGCCCCAGGTCGCCGGCCAACTCGCCTTCCTCTCTTTTCCTCCTCATCTTACCCTCTCTCTAATCCTCTCGCTCTCTCTCTCCCCTTGCAGGGAACCGCCGCCGCCATGGTTTCTCACCTCCGTGCCCGGAGTCGGCCCCTCCGGCTAGATTCGGCCTCTGCCGGCCCCGCCCTTGCCGGATCCGGCCGATCCGCCCCCATTCCGGACCCCGCCGACCTCCGCCGCCCGCCACCTCGTCTCTGGCGAGTCCTGTCGCACCCAGCCCTGCCGAAGCCACGCGTGCTCCTATGCGAGCGGGAGGACGAGTCCCCGATCCAGATCCCCAGCGTCGCGTTGACCGCGCCTCCAAGGCCCAAGCCGCCCACTTCGCCAGCCCAGCAACGCCAAGGCCTGCGAGGCCTCTCCACAAGCCGGGCCTTAGCCCATGGGTGAGCTGCCCAATGCCTGCCCTGTTCAGCCCCTATTCTAGATTCGGCCTGCATATATTTTTTTCCCTGCCTGCGAATTTTGTCATTATCCAGTGATTTAACAGATTTGCAGAAACCCCCTTTAACTTCATGCATTTAATAACTAATAAACCGTGCATCGGATTAAAATGTTTTATATATGTAAAATTCTTAGAATTTTGTGTAGATTAATAATATGCCACTTTCTTCCATGTTTAAAATGTTTAAATTGATGTTTGCATTAATTTGCTTTAATGCCATGCTAAACTGATTTATTACGTAACTAAATAACCGTAGCTCGGTTTTAAATAAACTTTATATGTATTTGGGGTGGAAAAATGCCTAGATTAACATGGTGCACTTTATTTTCCTGTTTAACAACAATAAAATTGTGTTTAGGGCAGAACAGTACCGAATCTAAAATATGCATATGGGGATTTTCCGGACTTGTTGTTTGTTGTTCCGGCCTCATTTAAACTTGTCTAGATAGGTAGTTTTTAATATGCTTCACCCCTTGCCATGTTTAATAACATTTAATATTGTTGGGTACAAAACCGAGAGAGAACTAAATAATTGATGTGGTTTTTCGTCAATATGCAACTCGTTGCATATTGATCTCCACTTAACTTGTAGTATTGTTTGTTGCACTTTGCCATGCCATGCCTTATTAAACCGGACATGCATCATACTTGTTTGTGCATCATGCCATGTTTATGCTTGTGCATTTACCATGTTGTTTGTTTCTTTCCGGTGTTGCTTCTTAGTTCCAGTAATGTTGCGATTGTGAGGATTCGTTCGACTACGTCCGCTTGTCTTCTTCATGGACTCGTTCTTCTTCCTAGCGGGATCTCAGGCAAGATGATCGCTACCCTGGATCTCACTACTATCATTGCTATGCTAGTTGCTTTGTTCTATCGCTATGCTGCGCTACCTATCACCTGTTTATCAAGCCTCCCCAAATTGCCATGAACCTCTAACCTTTGACACCATTCCTAGCAAACCATTGCTTGGCTATGTTATCGCTTTGCTCAGCCCTCTTATAGCGTTGTTAGTTGCAGGTGAAGTTGAAGATTTCTCCATGGTGGACAGGATTTTGGTTGGGATATCACAATATCTCTTATATTATTAATGCATCTATATATTTGGTAAAGGGTGGAAGGCTCGGCCTTATGCCTGGTGTTTTGTTCCACTCTTGCCGCCCTAGTTTCCGTCATACCGGTGTTATGTTCCCGGATTTTGCGTTCCTTACGCGGTCGGGTGATTTATGGGACCCCCTCGATAGTTCGCTTTGAATAAAACTCCTCCAGCCAGGCCCAACATTGGTTTTACCATTTGCCTCACCACCACCTATATTTCCCTTGGGAGTAATTAACCCAAGGGTCATCTTTATTACAGCCCCCCCGGGCCAGTGCTTGTCTAAGTGTTGGTCCGAACTAGAGCCCTTTGCAGCGCCCCCTCAGGGAAACTTGAGCTCTGGTTTTAGTTATACGGATTGCTCATCCGGTGTTGCCCTGAGAACGAGATATGTGCAGCTCCTATCGGGATTGTCGGCGCATCGGGCGGTCTTGCTGGTCTTGTTTTACCATTGTCGAAATGTCTTGTAAACCGGGATTCCGAGTCTGATCGGGTCTTCCTGGGAGAAGGTATATCCTTCGTTGATCGCGAGAGCTTGTCATGGGCTAAGTTGGGACACCCCTGCAGGGTATAATCTTTCAAAAGCCGTGCCTGTGGTTATAGGCAGATGGGAATTTATTAATGTCCGGTTGTAGATAACTTGACACCAGATCCGAATTAAAACGCATCAACCATGTGTGTAGCCGTGATGGTCTCTTTTCGGCAGAGTCCGGGAAGTGAACACGGTCTTTGGGTCATGTTTGACGTAAGTAGGAGTCCAGGATCACTTCTTGATCATTGCTAGCTTCACGACCGTTCCGCTTGCTCTCTTCTCGCTCTTATTTGCGTATGTTAGCCACCATATATGCTTAGTCGCTGCTGCAACATCACCACTTTACCACTTCCTTTCCTATTACGCTTTGCTAGTCTTGATACCCATGGTAATGGGATTGCTGAGTCCTCGTGGCTCACAGATTACTACAAGAATAGTTGCAGGTACATGTTATGCGATGATCTTGACGCGAGCGTGATGTTGACTTGTTTTGGAGTTCTACTTCTGCTTCTTCTTCGATCAGGGATAGGTTCCAGGTCGGCAGCCTGGCCTAGCAGGGTGGATGTCGTTTGAGTTTCTGTTTGTGTTTCATCCGTAGTCGGATGTTGCTCTCATGTATTGTGATGTTGTATTTGTGTGGCATTGTATGCCTCTTGTATGTATCCCCATCTATTATGTAATGTTGATGTAATGATATCCACCTTGTAAAAGCGTTTCAATATGCGGTTCTATCCTTGGTGGGACCTTTGAGTCTCTTTAGGATAGTATCGCATATTGGGCGTGACAAAGCCCTATGTCTCGTGCCCTGAGGCTTTGCTTTGATTCGATGGGTATAGTTACAGAGGTTGCACGTGCCCGGCTATGGAGAGGGGAGCGACTTATATAGAGTGTGCTAGAACCCCATGCCTCCCACGCCACCGGGGCAATTAATGCCATTGAATGAGACATTTACTAGTGTAATGAGCCTCTACTACAACAGTTACATGAACGGTAGCTATAACTCTATTTAGTGGATGACTTAGGATTCTTCGACCGTTGTTGATCCCACAACGTCCTCTTGTTCTCTACGTTCGAGTGGTGGTCCGTTTGCCGAGTGACATGTGATCGTCCGAGTGCCGCAGAGCCTTCCGAGTGATCCTCGTGATGTATGCATCCGAATGATGGCACGATCTAGAGACCTACCTATGATGGTGTTGGGCCTCATGTGGGTCCCAAATTATGGGTCCTTGACCCTACCTGTAACAGGTGACCACATCATTAGCCCCTGAATTAGTTTGGATTTCGTAGGACACGCATACCGACCCTTCGGCTGAATCCGAGTGCTGCAGGGGCACCCGGAATATGTTTTGGAACCATGGTTCATTACTCCATGGACGAAGACACAACGGATTCTGGACTTTAGGTTTACCCAGATGACCGGGTGTTGTTGATCGTCGAGCAAAACCCGATGGCATTCGTTTTGTCTCTCGGAGCAGATAGACTAGGGGCCCGCGTGAGGGCATGCCATTATAACTCGAGTGGCGACGCCAGCGCGTGGTCTAACTCTCCGGAGAGATGCCACTCCTTATCCCAGGGGAACGCCAGTGCATGCCTCCTTCGTGTCCAGGTTTACGAGTCATGTGCCTTGGAGCCTACCAAGAGGGCCAAGTGAACCCGTAGAGGGGCATCAAGCTCGTCACATAACGATCCTGAAGAGGACTTCAGTCGGGTGTTTAACATGGTTGAGTGCACGGATCCCCATGGAGGGTGGTCAGTCAGACTAACATGCGTCCTTTAGGAAAGGAATCGCTGGTAATCAATCAGATTGATTTGTCCCAAAAATCTCGAGATTTGAATTCGTGCGTTCGCGCACTGAAGCGGTAACGTCGTGCGTAAGTGGGAAAGTGGGGGGTGGGTGGCTCCTCGATTTGTGTGCACAATACCCGCCACATGTTGTGCTTGTCCTGTACAAATCCTCGCCACGCGGGCCATTAATCCAGGAATATACGGTGAGATATTTGGTTGAAGATTTCGTCTGGAGGTATAAAATATTCAGTGGCAGACCTCTGGGTCTCAGATCCCCTTTTTCTCGTCCTGACTTCTCCGCTTCTCTCCTCCACCCTAGTGCACGGCGATGGCTAGGGACTCCATAGCCAAGGCAGAGAAGGCGAAGAAGGCGGGAAAAGCTCCCTCCTACGGCTCTGGCGCAGCGACCGGTGGTGCGACGGGGGACTGGATCCCGTCGCGCGTCACCGCTCGGAGGTTGGAAGAGCTAGCGGAAGAAGGGTTGATCCCGCGCGAGGGATGGCATCGTCCGGGTGCGAGGGAGGTCGAGCTGGTGCCTTAGGAGGACGAGAACGTCCTGCTCGTCACCCATGTCGAGCAGGGCTTCTCGATGCCGCCCCACCCCTTTTTCCGAGCGTTCCTCGACTATTTCAGTGCTCAACTCCATCATCTTCCCCCTAACACCATTATCTATCTTTTGGCCTTCATCTCTCTCTGTGAGAAATTCTTGGGTTGTCACCCCCACTGGGGACTCTTCAAATACATCTTCACATGTCGATCGATAGCCGTGAAGAAGGACTCATCGAGTGGAGAGAAAACCCATGTCACCCAGCTATGTGGAGGTATGGGCATACAGGTGCGCAC
>NC_057810.1:506513019-506518149 GCF_018294505.1 Triticum aestivum | reverse complement strand
CGTGGCAAAGTAGGAGAAGGTGGGCGTCACCATCTTGTCCAGCGCGTTGATTGGAGTTGTGAACACCGGGGTGAACGGTATGGACCTGCTGGAGACTTTCATCAGTCGCCGTATCCAACCACTCCAGGCAGGGCCCACCCTATGTGGTTGTATGAGGGGTCGGGTGACTCTACTCGGGTGCATCCTAAAGATCTCACAGAGAAGGAGGTGGGCGCCAAGATCAAGGCCATCACCCGCGCTCGAGACAATCCGTGAGGGGCTCGGCTAGTGTCGGCCTTTCACATGGACCTGCCGCCCATTGAGGTATTTGTTTGTAGTTCAGTCGGCTTGACTGTATGTTGTCTTTTATGCAGCCGATCCTCACAATAACACGCGTTTGCTTCTCAGGACTTCCAGAACCTGATTTCCAAGATCCCAGTGGTGGACCGCTAGCCTCAAGATGTGATGAGAGACACCAAGCAGCAATACTCGGAGAGGTCCGACGATGATGAAGATGATGATGAGAGTTCGGAGGAGGCGGCGAGGCGGAATCTTCTCTATCTTATGAGGCCCCCAAAGAACCCCGCTCCAAGGCACTACACGACCCAAAGGGCAAGGAGGGAGGAACTCAACAGCCAACTGCCTCAGGTCGGGCAACTTGGAGCTCCAAGCGCGCCCGTGCCGAGGCTGAGAGTTCGGCGGAGAAGTAGCCCAAACTACCCAAACAGATCTCTCCCAAGCCTCGAAAGGTTGCAGTGCCGAGGATCAAGGTAGCAGTGCATGTGGCCTCGAAGTGAGTGTTCTCCCTGACTCTTTGTTCGTTTTTGAGTTCACTCGGTTGTTGACCGAGTGATGTCTGGTCCTTGCAGCAACGACACTTCGACAACTTCAGCAGACCCGCATGCCCGCAAGCCAGGCACGAGTGATGCTAATGTGGCGGATGCCGCCACTTTAGAAGGTACATTGTATTGATTGACTCATATGGTTATGCCTTCTTCAACTGAACTTTGAAAATTTCCTTGATTTATGTAGACCCACCCGAGATTATTCAGCTGGACGATGGAGTGGGTGTTGACTCGCTGAATCCGGACGTCACCAGGGAGGGGGCACTGACTGCTGACATGCCAATGACGGACGCCTCTCCTCGCCAGATGACCCGTATTTCTTCGGCGAAGGCTGTCGCCAAGACCGCGAGGCCGACTCTTCTGGCTCAAGGTGGCTCAGCGTCTTCGACCATAGTGGTGTTGGCTACAGGATCTTCCCAAGATCCTATAAGTGGCACGACAATGATTCCGGTCCAGAGGCCGACGTCTGCGACCCCGCTTGCCCCGACTACTTCTTCCCCCCTATACCGTGTCCCAGAGGATCAAGTGGGGGTGAGTAAGGAGGCGCTGATCCAGGTGGGATTGATGTGTAGTCGACTGAAGGAGGCTTACGATGCCACCGCAGTGCTGTAGACCAACGTCCGAGTAAGTACCATTGTGAGTATGATTTACATTCGAAGGTTCTTCTTTTCTTGTAATAGGATTTCTGCGAGTGGGTTTGCACAGGTGATGTCACTACACAACTTTATTCTTGTAGACACGTGTTGGGCCTCCAAGCGTAGAGTTTTGTAGGACAGTAGTAATTTTTCCCTCAAGTGGATGACCTAAGGTTTATCAATCCGTGGGAGGCGTAGGATGAAGATAATCTCTCTCAAGCAACCCTGCAATCAAATACAAGAAATCTCTTGTGTCCCCAACACACCCAATACAATGGCAAATTAATAGGTGCACTAGTTTGGCAAAGAGATGCTGATAAAAGTGTAGTATGGATAGTAGATATGAGTTTTTGTAGTGCGAACAATAAAAACAAGCAAGGTAGTAAATAATAAAATGGAGCACAAATGGTATTCCAACAATCGAAAATGAGGCCTAGGGTCCATACTTTCGCTAGTGCAATCTCTCAACAATGCTAACATAGTTGGATCATATGATTATCCCTCAAAGTGCAATAAAAATCACTCCATAGTTCCTATTAGTAGAGAACAAAATATTTAAATTGTTTGTAGGGTACGAAACCACCTCAAAGCTATTGTTTCCGATTGATCTATCCTAGAGTTCATACTAAAATAACCCAAAGCTATTCTTTCCGATCAATCTAGCCAAGAGTTCGTACTAAAATAACACTATATGACGCACATCAACCCACTCTAATGTCACCTAGATATTCCAATGTCACCACAAGTATCCGTGAGTTAATTCTACGATATGCATCAAACAACTTCATGATCATAATATTCAATCCACACAAATAACTACAAGGGAACCCCAAAGTTTCTATCGAAGAAAATATAATTAAAACATGCATCAACCCCTATGAAAAAGATTACCCCAATGTCACTGCAGGAATCCGCAAGTTGAGTGCCATAACATACATCAAGTGAATCAATATGATACCCCATTGTCACCTCAAGTATTCATACCGCAAGACATACATCATGTGTTCTAAAATCTGAACATTCAACCTGACATGACAAAACTTCAAATGGTAAATATTCAATTCATCACAACAAGAGTAGAGAGGGTAGAAACATCATATGATCCATCTATGTCAACAAAGCCCATGATATATCAAGATCGTGACATCTTGAGATCGCGCGAGAGAGATTAAACACATAGCCACTACTAGGGAAAACCCTAGTAGTAGCACGAGTTTTAATGTTATCAGTAGCGCGGGTGGCCGTGCTACTATTAAGGCACTACAGCTAACAGATAGTAGTAGCGCGGTATGTACGAGGCTACTACTATTGACTATATCAGTAGTGCTTTTTCCCATACACGCTACTATTAAGTAGCTGTAGCACTTTTCTTTCCCCGCGCTACTGCTGTATCTTTCAACATTTTCCCCCGCTTCCTATTGATCTTGAACAGTACCCCGTTTCAATAAACTACAATTTCACATATATCAGATAACAATATCATTAACCACAATACCATATAGTCATATAGTAGTCATACAATATCATTAACCATTATAGGTACTCATATATAGTCAACATGCATCCTCACACACATATATGGTTCATACAATAGCATATATGATAAGCAGCACTAGGTAGTCATACAACATATAGCAGTCTACTAAGGGTAGTCATACAGCCACACACATATGTAGTTCAAAATGATATTGACGACGACCATCTTCCTCAAGCCATGGCGGTGGGTGTTACTGATAGTAATTAGGATGGCCTATCCAACACGAAGATTCTTGCCAACGAGGAAGTTCTTCCACCCAACCGAGCTGAGGTGTGTGCGACCGTCCATGTCCATGCCGTATGCACAGGTGGTGACGGAGCCCCTTGCGGTAAGGCATATTCCAACAGAGCCTTCTTCATCAGGCTCAATACCACAACTCATAGATAGGCTCTTTGGCAATTTCTGAATAAGAAAAACATATTAATTAATAAGTAGCCTCACACATACTCTTGCAAATATATTTCTACTAAGTATAGATTTCTACACTATCAAAAATAGTACTACATTTCTACTAAGCTTGAATTCTACTAAGAAGTATGGATCACGGTAAGCATGTATGTCATTGGACTCTAAAATAATTAAGCATGTCATCGGCTATCTTCTACACATCATATCATTGGACTCTACACTAAGCATATCATCGGATTCACTAATCATATCGTTGGACTCTACACTAAGTAAGCATGTAATCGGATTCTACACTAAGCATATCATTGGATTCGACACTATGCATATCATCGGATTCTACATACAGATATTTTGCATTTGTAAGTATAACAATAAAGCATATAATGAAATTACTACAGTAAGTATAACATACCATAACATGCCGATAAACCATGGTACTTGTCAGGTGGGTCACGAATGGCACCCCGACAAAGTCAGCACGTGGAGGAATTATGTCCCATAGGTTGCACACCTCCTCCTCGCTCAGCCTTATTCTTTGAGTATAGATGGCTTCATCAAGTGGGTCCTCATCATCTTCATCCGTGTTGAGATAAATGACGGCCAGCTTAGGTCTTTATGCTCTGAAGGAGAAGCTGATCAAGTCACCACCAATGATACCCATGTGGGAGATGAAACGGTCCCATCCATCTGCGACATATTTCGTCCTTTCTCGACCTCCATAGTGTAGGGCCCCCAAGAGCCTCAAAGGTCATAGTGTCTCCGGTCAGCTTGTTGAATTCCAACCTCACATTGCATGGGACGATCTGTGTATACACAATGCATTAATGCCAACAACACTAAAAACGAAATAGTTTTTACAAGTTTCATATATTTTGTTACCATCGCAGGAAGAAAACTCAGCTGGAAGTAGATGCCAAAAAACGTGCCAGTTGCAAGGCTGTTGGCGCATCTTGACTTGCACAGTCGACATGGTGGTGGTGGTGGTGGCGGCGCCATTTTCCTGAAGCAATACTATAAAAGGATTAACGATCCACTTCAGAGGAAAAATCCAGTATGACCTTTGCTAAAAAAGGACATATCGAGCACCTGAAATTTGCTGGAACAGAAATTAACCAACACTCCGGCAAAACATAGGCCACTCGGAGGTGTTACCTGCAAACATGGTCACTTGGGAAAGCACATATCCTATTTGAGCAACACTAGATATACATGTTTATATCTACATCATATGAGCAATTCTTGAGCAACAATAAACAAACTAGTTCTACTAAAAAATCTACATCATCATCTATTCAAAATGTTCTATACCTAAAACATCTACATCATCATACACTATTACTATTTCTTTTACTAAACCCTAAAAATATGCCCTAATTTCAGAATATAACAAGTACAGAACATTTTTTCAAATTCTACCAACTAAAAATTTCCATTACTAAAATTTCTAATCAAAAGACCTAAAATTTCCTATTCTATTTAGAACACTTAAAATAGGCTAAAAAATTATTCTATTACAAAACCTACATTCTACAATGTCTACATTCTAAAATCTATATTTAAAATACCTATATTCTACAAGAACAGAGAGAAGGGAGGGAGGAGGAGTAGGAAGGAGGGATGGAGGAGGGGTAAGAAGGAGGGTGGGAGGAGTGGGAGGAAGGAGGGAACAGGTGGGAAGGATGGGGGAGGGACGAGGAGGGAGGTAGGAGGATCTACCTTGGTGGCG
>NC_057810.1:506495465-506512725 GCF_018294505.1 Triticum aestivum | reverse complement strand
AGGAGGTGATGGCGGCGGGATGGAGGAGGGAGGGGGCGACGGCGGTGGAATGGAGGAGGGAGGAGGCGATGGCGACAACAGCGGGCGGCAATGCGGCAGTGGTAGATGACAGGGTGCGGGGGAGAGTGAGTGGAGCAGAGAGAGGAGAGTAAGGGGCGGCCTGGTGGGGAAGATAGGATGGCTTTAGCTATAGCGCACTACTGGGTAATGCGATGCTGCTGAACGCCCTAGCAGTAGCATCGTCCCATAAAATGCGCTACTGCTAAGTGTAAGCATGAAAAAATACATTGGTCATCAATGATCTTTTTGTGTACAATCTGAATTGTCAATATGAGTCCTCTCTGGTTTAGGAACCGGAGAAGACTCATTTGCGGCTGTAGTGGCCAGACCTCAAACGGTCAAGTATCTGTGCATCAATGTCATCCCTGGATCGGTAATGCTGACACACACAGTACTCGAGGAATTATAACAGAGTTTCAATCACACACTTATTACATCGAGTCCTCATAAAGATTATGATTACACAAAATATCATGGCCGAAGGCCATCTAAACTAAATAACTGCGGAAGCTTCGAAGGTAACTGAGTCCATCAACTCCAACGGCATAGCTGAGTGCAAAGCAACGACCTATTGCACCTTATTCATCGTCTGAGTAGTCTGCAACATGAGACGTTGCAGCCGTGTAGGTCAGCACATTGAATATGCTGGTAGAGTTACATTCTAAAGCAATGAAATGCAAGAACTATATCTATATGCAATATTTGGCTGGTGGAGGCTGTAAGTTTCATGTTTTTTCATAAAGCTAGTTTTTCCCTACAACAAAGGAATAAATTTATTTAACTACTCCAAAATTGCCCATTATTTGAGAAGGTAACCCCAATTCAAATCCCAATTAAAAGTATCATCATTAACCCAAATCAGTTTAATTAAAGTAACATGATGAGATCACATCAATAGATTCAAGGACTAGATACTCAAGATGTCCATAACCGGGGACACAGCTAACCATGATTAGTTTATACACTCTGCAGAGGTTTGCACACTTTTCCCCACAAGACTCGACCGCATCCATGATCGGATGATCGACACATAGTCTTTCTGAAGCATTAACTCTCTACTCTGGGCGGACCGGTACACCTACCTTCCCCTACATCTGCTAGTCCACCTCTTCAAGAGCTCACGCAACTTACTCAACTATGCCAGAGCCCATAATGGCTTGTGGCTGCACACGGAAGTTTCTAGCATGAATAATCTTCTGATCCCTTTGAGCCTAGGTGGAATTCCATAGGATAATCACACGGGTACTCCGGGATTTTCAAAAATAGGCAACACTGGGTTCCCCAGGTGCCTCAACCAATCCACCCAGATGTATATTAAAGTTGCCACCTTAATGTTATCCATGATTAAAATAACTCTCAAACTTCCATGTGTGAAATCATGATCCAATCCACACCTATGAGCATGGCTAAGCAATAAATAAGCATAATGTATATTCTCGGGGTGATCAAAAGGTATTAGGTTCCTACCTCAAGCACTACAACCAAAACCACATGTTCCCAATCCTACTCATGCAAATATTTGAGGGGCAATACTAATGCATAGTAAAAACTGGGTATAAAAGAGTATGATCAAAGTGTAACTTGCCTTGCTGACGATCTGCAAACTCTAGAGATTCGTAGTAACAAGCTTCGCACTCCGGGTAATCTAGCGTAAAAAACAATAGCATACATAAGCAACCATTCAAACCAAACACGAGAAAAACCGAGAAAAGATCCAAATCGAACACGAAATAAGCAAATGGCTTTAACTAACAAGAGTCAAACCTAACATCAATATTATCATGTGAATTAGATCTTAACAGTAGGTACATGTGATTAGCTATGATTTGTCAAAAGATTCAACTCAAACGGAGCAACGGAACTCAAAATGCGAACGAAACAAGATCGTTTACTAAACTGGACTAAACTCAAGTTTTACAGTACCAAAATCATGTTCAAGTTGGTTAACTGGAAAGAACAGAACGATACAAAGATTTAGGCGCTAGTCTCAGCTAATTTGGATAAATGAGTAAAAAGTAATGCTAGATTAAAGATCAGGGGCTAAAACACAATAAAACTATTCGCGGATAGGTCCCTAGCCGAAAATAAACTAAAAAGAAAAATCCTACGGCGCGAACGTTCGCTATCTGAACTTAACAGGCGAAAAGCGTTCATTAAAATGAATGAACGAACGGACGTTTGTTAAAGAAATAAACCGAACGAAAACCGATCTAACTAAACGAACCAGCTAAACTAAAAAAAACCCGACAAAACCCTAATAAAATCGATCTAGGTTTTTACCTAAAAACTGGCGGTCGGCGGCGGGGTTCGGCGAGACGGCGGCGGTGGCAGGCGACGACACGGTGGCGGTGCAGGCGACGGGTGGCGGTGTGGGGCGACGATGGAGCTTGCGGTGGCGGCAGCAGCAGCAGGCGGCGGCGCGGGCGAGCGGCGGCGGCGCGGGCGAATGGCGGTGGTGGCGCTGTGGTGAGAGGCGGTGGAGGCGGCGATTTGGGATCCCGGGAGGGCCCCGGGGTTCGGCTTTTAAAGGGGGGAAGCTCGGCCTCGGGAGGAGTCCCGGGCGGCGACGGCGGCTCCTCCCTGTGTCCCGGCCGGACTCGGGGACGGCGGAGCCGGTGGCGCGGTGCGGGCCGACCTCGCTCGGCTGGGCCTTCGACCCAGTCGGGCGACGAAGAAGTTTCTTTTAAAAAATAATTTTGCCTGAAAGAAAAATCCTAATAAAATATTAAAAAAAATCTAAAAATGCCAAAAACAATCCGTGTAAATAAAGTATTTAGAACAAAGTGAACATTTTTCTGGGCTAAAAATTCAATTTTCAAAAATGCATATTTTTCTAATTCAAATAAAATAACAAATAAAATACCAATAAAACCATAATTTGATTTTAAAATTCTTTCTCCAATATTTCTCTTAGTTTGAAGAAGTCATATTTTCTTCTCTCATATATTTTTCATAATGGAAATAATTGGAGAAAATAATAAAATCAATTTGATCCTTTCTTCAAATTTGAAATAAATTCAAATATGAATTTTGTGAAACCTCCAACTCTCTCCTTGGGTCCTTGAGTTGCTTAAGATTTCTAGGATCTCAACAAAATGCAAGAATAAATATGATATGCATATGATGATTTATGTATAACATCCAAATTGAAAATTGGGATGTTACAAACCTACCCCCCTTAAGATGAATCTCGCCCTCGAGATTCGGGATGGTCAGCAAAAAGGTTTGGGTGGTCTCTACGGAGATCTTCTTCTCGCTCCCAGGTGGCTTCCTCCTTGGTATGGTGGCTTCACTGAACTTTGCAAAACTTGATAACCTTGCCGCGAGTAACTCGGCTGGAAAATTCGAGAATCTTGACTGGCTTCTCTTCATAAGTCAAATCACTGTCTAACTGAATTGCTTCCAGTGGCACTGTATCTCTCAGAGGAATATCGGCCATCTCTGCGTGGCACTTCTTCAACTGGGAAACGTGAAATACGTCATGAACTCCTGACAATCCTTTTGGCAATCCCAGCTTGTATGCAACTACTCCCATCTGTTCCAAAACTTTGTATGGTCCCACAAAACATGGTGCTAGCTTTCCCTTGACTCCAAAACGCTTAACTCCTCGAAGCGGGGACACATGAAGATATGTTCTATCTCCAACTTCGTAAACTATCTCCTTGTGTTTAGTATTCGCATAACTCTTCTGCCTGGACTGGGCTACCTTGAGTCTGTCGCGAATCAACTTAACCGTCTCTTCAGAGTCTTTGATTAAAACCGGTCCGAACAACTGTCGATCTCCAACTTCATCCCACGATAACAGTGTCCTGCACCTCCTTCCGTACAAAGCTTCGAAAGGGGACATCTTCAAACTGGCTTGATAACTGTTGTTATAAGAGAATTATGCATATGGCAAATTGTCATCCCAATTAGATCCATAATCTAGCGCACAAGCTCTCAACATGTCCTCCAGAATCTGATTGACTCTATCGGCCTGTCCATCTGTCTGTGGATGAAAGGCTGTACTGAACTCTAGCCTGGTAACCAAAGTTTCATGCAACTGATTCCAAAACTTTGAAGTAAACTGGGTTCCTCTATCTGATACAATGGTCCTCGGAACTCCGTGCAGACATACGATCCTGGTCATGTATATCTTTGCCAACTTAGCACTCGTATAGGTGGTCTTCACCGGGATGAAATGAGCTACTTTCGTCAAACGATCGACTACAACCTAGATAGAGTCATAGCCTGAACGAGTCTTGGGTAATCCAGTAATAAAATCCATGCCAAGTTTATCTCACTTCCATTCGGGTATCAGTAATGGCTGTAGCAATCCAGCTGGCTTCTGATGCTCTGCCTTGACTCTCTGACATACATCACACACTGCTACATAGTCGGCTATATCCTTCTTCATTCCTGTCCACCAGAAACTTTCTTTCAAATCCAGATACATCTTAGTGTTTCCTGGGTGAATTGAGTACGACGAATCATGGGCCTCCTGCAGAATCAACTTCCTGATCTCGGGGTCATTAGGCACATATATGTGATCCTCAAACCATAAAGTGTCATTCTCATCCTCACGAAATCCTTTAGCCTTTCCTTCACTCATCATTTCCTTTATCTCGGCAATCTCCTTGTCAATCTTCTGGGCTTCTTTGATCTTACCCAACAAAGTGGACTGAATTTCCAATGCTGCAACATAACCTCTCAGAACTATCTCCAAGCCTAACTCTCAAAGATCATTTGCTAGGTCCTTAGGTAATCCTACGGTTATGAGCGTGTTAACATAACTCTTGCGGCTCAACGCATCTACTACGGCATTGGCCTTTCCAGGATGATAGTGCAATTTCATATCATAATCCTTGACGACCTCCAACCACCGCCTTTGCCTGATGTTCAATTCCTTCCGCGTGTAGATGTATTTCAAACTCTTATGATCCGTGTATACCTCACAATGGTTTCGAATGAGAAAATGCCTCCTTGTCTTCAGCGCATGCACTACGGCCGCTAACTCCAAATCATGCGTAGCACAATTCAGCTCATGAGGTTTAAGCTGTCGTGAGGCATATGAAACAACTCTCCCTTCCTGCATAAGTACAGCTCCAAGTCCTCGTCGTGAAGCGTCGCAATATACTTGGTAATCCTTACGTTGGTCTGGGAGAATCAGCACTGGAGCTGTAACCAAATGTTCTTCAACTCCTGAAAACTAGCTTCACACTCCACAGTCTATTTAAACTTGGTGTCCTTCTTCAATAACTCCGTCATGGGTTTTGCAATCCTAGAGAAATTCTCAATGAACCTCCGATAATAACCTGCTAGTCCAAGAAAACTCCCGATCTCTCCAACTGGTGTGGGTGCCACCCATTTAGTAACAGAAGTAACCTTGGTAGGGTCTACTGCTATTCCTTCTCCGAATATAACATGTCTGAGAAATCCAACTTCCTTTAGCCAAAACTCACATTTGCTGAACTTGGCGTACAACTGATGTTCTCTGAGCTTCTCAAGAACCAAACGCAAATGCTGCTTATGCTCCTCTTCGTTCTTCGAGTAGACCAATATATCATTAATGAACACAACGACGAACTTATCCAAAAACTCCATAAACACTTTGTTCATCATGTTCATGAAATAGGTAGGCGCGTTAGTCAGACCAAATGACATAACGGTATACTCATATAGCCTGTATGTTGTGGTAAAAGTTGTCTTTGGTATATCCTGCTCTTGGATCTTCAACTGGTGATAACCTGATGGAAGATCGATCTTAGAGAAAACTTTAGCTGCTTGCAACTGGTCAAACAAATCATTGATCATCGGTAGTGGGTATTTGTTATTCATCGTCACCTCATTCAGTGCACGATAAGCAACAACCATCCTTAAAGATCCATCCTTCTTCTCCACTAGAAGCATTGGGGCTCCCCAAGGTGATGAACTTGGTCAAATGTAACCTTTCTCCAGTAACTCCTTTATCTGTTTCTTAATTTCCTCCAGATCTTGTGCGGGCATCCGATACGGTCTCTTTGATAAGGAATTTACTTGAGTCCACTTTGGCGCATGCCGGGATACATACTTGATCCTCTTTCCTTCTGGGGTGGTGAGAAGAATTGATTTACTGGCGCAGTCGATGTTCCCTTCAAACTTGGATAGCCAATTCATTCCTAGTATCACATCCAATCCTTGTGACTCCAGTACAATTTGGTCGGTGGGGAAAACATGTCTACCTATGGTTAGTGGCAACTGATAGCATCCCCTACTAGCCATATACTCCGCTCCTGGGGAACTTACTAACATAGTTGACTTAAGGGCTACGGTTGGCAGGTTATACTTATCCACAAATCCCCTTGATAAGTATGAATGCGATGCACCAGTATCGAAACGAACAAGTGCGATAAATGCATTAATCAAAAACTTACCGACAACTACGTTGGGTTGATCCTCAATCTCCTCCATGCTGGCGTGGTTCACCCGTCCTTTGGTGAAGGGGTTGGGCTTCTTGGCAGACCTCCATTGCCATTTCCATTCTTCGCTTCTGGACATTCAGTGGCATAATGTTCGGTCTTCTGGCACTTGAAACATGTAATGTGGCTCAAATCTCTCTTGGCTGGTGTAGAAGGGTTGGAACGGTTCTGGCTGCTACTTCCTCCATTCCCATTGCCATTCTTGAGGCCACTATGGTTGTACGAACTTGCTCCATTGTGAGTATGTCCTCCATGGTTATGGCCTCCATGGTTGTGGTTATGTCCTCCTGAGTACGGGGAGTAGCAGGGCTTCTGTTGAGCTTCTGAAGTGTACCTCCCCTGTCCATACTTCCTCTTGCGATTCTCAATCTGTTGTTGCTTGCCTTCAATCATGAGAGCCCTGTCTACCAATCCTGGTAGTTGTTGAATGTTGCCACCATCAACTGCTTGCTCAGCTCATCATTCACCCCTTCCAGAAACTTCTCCTGCTTAGCCGCATCTATAGCTACGTCATCAGGGGCATATCAGGCTAACTTGCTAAACTCATCCACATACTGGCCCACTGTACGTCCTCCTTGGAGCAAGTTGCGAAACTCACGCTTCTTCATGCTCATAGCTCCTGCAGAAACATGGGCAGTGTGGAAAGCCTGCTAAAACTGATCCCATGTGACAGTGTCAATGGGGTAAGTGGCTATGAAATTCTCCCACCATAATGTTGTGGGTCCATCAAGCGATGTGTGGCAAAGCGCACTCTCTCCGCATCTGTGCATCCTGCAGTGGTCAGCTCTCTTCCAATCTTGTGGAGCCAATCATCTGTAACAATCGGCTCGGCGCTACTAGAGAACACCGACGGATTCAAGCTTAGAAAACCGGCTAGGTGATCAACAGGGGGTGGTGGTGGTGGGTTGTTGTTGTTGTTGTTGTTGTTGTTGCCTTGGTTCTAGTTATAAACTAGTATCTGCATCAAGGCATTCTGCTGCTGGATCAACTGAGTGAGCTCCGGTGGAAAGGCAAATCCATTGTCACGTCTCGGAGACATCTGATGGGTTAGAAGGGGTGAGAAAATAGAATAGAATGAGGTCTAAGAGAGATTCACTACCCATAATGCTCATGAGACAAATACCCATAATGCTCATGAGACAAACACAATGAATTTCACTTCATTCAATAACACACAAGATCACACAATCGGTCTAACCTATGATTACAAATTTGATCGTTGCTAACTACTTGGAGGGAAATACTACTAGTTGCAATGGTGGTCATCTAGAAATTTTCATCAGAGGAAGACTCCATGATATCTACTCCAGCTTCGTCAACATAGTCGTCATCGCTGTCATCATTTGCATCACTATCCATGTCGGTGTCGTCCAGGATGATGTAGTCTCCGAACGGATCTTTGTTGCTCGCTTGATATTCTCCACTGATATTCCCATCTTCCTCTTCAGGTCTTCATGCTTATCCAGTAGTACGGAAATCTCTTCCTCGTATCCATCGCGTGTAGACTTGAGTTCCTCCTCTAGCTCGTGGTTTCTCTTCACCAGTTTCTTGATCTTCTTCATGTGGATAATTTGTTGATTCTCCTATCGATGAATATGATCTCCCATCTCTTGAATGTAGGCTGCAATTGATCCGTCCCTCCTGTACGAATCATCTCCCATTTGTCATCTCGGCGGCCACATATCTGGTAAATGGTATTCTCCAGCTTCTTGTGGTACACCTCACATATGCGTCCAAAGGTGATATGTGTGGCTATGATCTTTCCTATACTCCAGCTTGGTGCATCCAGGTAGAAATCAATAGGCTTCATTGTTGGCGCAAATGTCCTCCCAGGTACCCAGACTTTGATCTTCCAGCACTCCTCTTCCAGTACAGACGTAGAGAAAGTCCCCGTGAAGCTTGGTAGTCCGATGTTCAAATACTTAGTGACTTCCTTCAAGTGGCGTCCGAAAGAGGTGTCGTCATCTGATTGAGTGAACTTGTTCCTGGGATCCACCATCTATAGAGTAGAAAGAGAGGAGAATTAGAAATGAGTAGAGAAGAGAAATCCCGTGGCTCATTCTAGTGGTCGCGTCCTATAGTCAACGTATGCTCTGATACCATCTTGTAGCGACCAGACCTCAGACGGTCAAGTCTCTGTGCATCAGTGTCATCCTTGGATCTATAATGCTGACACGCATAGTACTCAAAGAATTATAGCAGGTTTGAATCACACACTTATTACATCGAGTCCTCATAAAGATTATGATTACACAAAATATCATGGCTGAAGGCCATCTAAACTAAATAACTGCGGAAGCTTCGAAGGTAACTGAGTCCATAAACTCCAACGGCATAGCTGAGTGCAAAACAACAACCTATCACACCTTATTCATCGTCTGAGTAGTTTGCAACAAGAGACATTGCAGCCGTGTAGGTCAGCACATTGAATATGCTGACAGAGTTACACTGTAAAGCAATGAAATGCAAGAACTATATCTACATGCAATATTTGGCTTGTGGAGGTTGTAAGTTTCATGATTTTGCATAAAGCTAGTTTTCCCTAGAACAAAGGAATAAATTTATTTAACTACTCCCAAGTTGCCCATTATTTGAGAAGGTAACCCCAACTCAAATCCCAATTAAAAGTATTATCATTAACCCAAATCAGTTTAATTAAAGTAACATGATGAGATCACATCAATAGATTCAAGTACTAGATACTCAAGATGTCCATAACCGGGGACACGACTATTAAGGCATATCTCTCTCGATGTAGTTTTGGTGATTGATGACAACACGTTTGCGGTCTAATCGTGTGCTTTGAGCATTTCAGAGATCTATCCTTTGGCACGAGACGGTTTCTTCCCCTCGGAGTTTTAATCAAGATGGTGTAGCTTTTTTTTTCTGTTTTGGTGGACATGTTTCGTAGGAGTCACCGTACTATCAAGAGGGGATCCGCTGTTGGTAAGGCTAGGGTGGAATCAACACGTACACATCCATTTTGCACCCCCTGAGCCTTCCCGCTTAGATGGAGGCTTTCTTCCCCTTCTATGGGTTTTGGCTTGGTCCCAGCGGTAGTACCGTGGTGCCCAGCGGTAGTACCGCTCAAGATCCACAGGTGGCAGTACCGCTCGACAGCGGTAGTACCGCCTGTGGGTCCGCAGCCATAGTACCACTGCGGTACCGGGGTCCTGCCGCGTCGACTCGAGGGGGCCGCCCCTCGTGTCGGATTGTGCGGCACTAAGCAGCGACAGTAGAAGCGGTAGTACCGCTCAAGAGCGGTAGTACCGCCCTACCACTGCGGCAGTACCGCACTAGGTCCATCCCTTGCTCATGTGCCTACCCTCCCTGGCTGCACGGCTGTACCACAAGGGGGAGCGGTAGTACCGTTGGGGCTAGCGGTAGTACCGCTGCCTCCCGCGGTAGTACCGCTCTCTGCGGGGCTATTTTGGGGGGTAACGGTTGGATTGTTCCCCCACTATAAAAGGGGGTCTTCTTCTCCAAAGTTGACCTACCTCTTCCCCCAAAAGCTCCATTGTTGCTCCAAGCTCCATTTTCTCCCGATCTCTCTCTCTATCCAATCAGACTTGTTGATTTGCTCGGGATTGGTTGAGAAGGCCCCGATTTACACTTCCACCAAGAGAAATTTGATTCCCCCACTAATCCCTAGCGGATCCTGCTACTCTTGGGTGTTTGAGCACCCTAGACGGTTGAGGTCACTGTGGAGCCATAGTCCATTGTGGTGAAGCTTCGTGGTGTCGTTGGGAGCCTCCAATTAAGTTGTGGAGATAGCCCCAACCTTGTTTGTAAAGGTCCAGTCGCCGCCTTCAAGGGCACCAATAGTGGAATCACGACATCTCGCATTGTGTGAGGGCATGAGGAGAATACGGTGGCCCTAGTGGCTTCTTGGTGAGCATTGTGCCTCCACACCGCTTTAACAGAGACGTACTTCCCCTCAAAAGTAAGGAACTTCGGTAACACATCCTCGTCTTCACCGGCTCCACTCTTGGTTATCTCGTGCCTTTACTTGTGCAAGCTTATTTGTGTTGTATCCCTTGCTTGCTTGTGTACTCGTTGTTGTTGCATCATATAGGTTGCTCACCTAGTTGCATATCTAGACAACCTACTTTGATGCAAACTTTAATTTGGTAAAGAAAAGATAAAAATTGTTAGTTGCCTATTCACCCCCCTCTAGTCAACTATATCGATCCTTTCAATTGGTATCAGAGCCTCGTCTCTTTATTAAGTACTTTGCCATTTGAAGAGTATGGTTGACACCGTAGACGATAGGGAGGAGCACTCCGGTGTGAATCCGAGCTCGTCTACAGGTGATGGGGGAACCGCGGTGTCTCATGAGGAATTCAATGTGGCTTTGGACACATTGAAAACCTCCATGACTACCGAGGTTGAAAGCATGTTTAATAAATTCTTATAAGGATTTAAACTATCTACCTCGCCGTTGAAAGTGAGTGATCCCACTGACAAGGTGACGGATGCTAACTCCGGCAAGGGAGAAGCTACTAGTGAAAAGGATCCTTCTACTAGTGGTAGAAATGGCACCAGCATCTTTGCCCATGTGGCACCTCCAGTTTATGGAGGACCTATTCCTTCTACTCATTTAAATCATGCCGGCCCTCCTCCTAAGATTGTGAAAAATGAGGACTTTGATTCTTGGGTATATCGCTTCAAGCATCATTTAAATCATGTGAATACTAATCTTTGGAGAATCATTGAAGAAGGTTTCCATCCACATGACCAAAGCAACTTCACCCCTAGAAAAGCCGTGGACAATCAATTCAGTGAGAATGCTCTCTTCATCATTCAAGATGCAGTTCTACCCGAAGATCTCCCACATCTTCGACCCTTCGCCATGGCCAAAGATGCATGGCATTGTGTTGTTTCCCTCTATAAGGGAAGCTCAAGCATTCAACGCTTCAACTATGAAGTGGTGCAAGATGAAGCCGATGAGTTTGCAATGAAAGAAGATGAAGAACCTCGTGAGCTCTTTTGAAGAGTAACCAAACTTGCGATCTCACTCCGAGATCATGGGAGCAAGGAAACGGATGACAATTGGATCAAGCACAAGTTCCTCAAAGCAATGATGCCTTACCACAAGGCCTTGTCCTCCGTCAAAGACTAGACTTCCACTCTTTGACCTCAAATGAAGTGTTGGATGAGTTTATGGCAATGAGGATCTTGGACAAGACCGCCGACAATGCGGTGTTGTGCTCTCAAAGGGCAAAGAAGCCCAACCTTGCCGTGAAGGCCAAGGTTATTGTGGAAGAATAGGAAGAAGAGGAAGATGAGGAGAGCAACCCCAAAGAAACAAAATATGACTATCATGAGCACATGGCTCTTGCTTCAAGGCAATTTTGGAGCAAGAAGAATACAAGGCCCAACTTCAACAAGAACAACTCAAGTGGGTTCAAGGGCAAGCAACGTGTGGGAATGTGTTACAATTGTGGCAATGTGAGCAATTTTTTTTGTGGATTTCCCTTACGAGAAGCGGGAAGAAAATGGTGGCAAGCTCATCCGAAAAGACAAAGCGAAGTCCTTCCCCAACAAGAACAACTTCACCAAAAAGACTCCTACTCGAGGGTTGGTGGTTCAAGAAGAATACCATGAGGATGATGATGATGATGAAGATAGTGAAGCCATGGCAATGGCCTCCGTTGCCATTGCCACAACTCCACGGGTGTCCCTCTTCGACTCACCCAATGAGAACATCACTGCCAAGTGTCTCTTGGCTAAAGCCACCAACAAGGTAACCCCCAACATCAAAACCACCATCATTACTAATCCCTCCTTGACGGATGGCATTGATGAAAGTGAGGGGTCTAATGAGGAAGTGAATGAATTTGAGTCTTTTATGAGTAAGCTCAAGGGCAAATCCAAGAAGCACTTTGTTGCTCTCTTGGAACAACTTGGTGAAGCCAATGACATGATCGAGGCTCATGAAGAAACCATCTCTAAGATGGAAGGTCATAGTCGTGATTATGCCGATGAGATATCGGATCTATCTAATGCTCTTGAGGAAGAGCGTGGGCATCATTTGGCTCTTGAAGAGTCACATAACAATGACCATGCCAAGTTAAAGAAAGATCTTGATCATGCCCTTGTTGTGTCTCGTGTGCTAACTTCTGAGAAGGCTATACTTGGTGTTGACCATGCTAGACTCAAGGAGGAGTTTGATTTACTCAACAAGGCCCACAAGGTCATGAAGGGTGGTCATGCTAGCCTCAAGGAGTCTCATGATCAACTCCAAGTTAAGCTAACCAAAGAAAAGACCACCTTTCCTCATATGGTATTAATTGATAATGCAAATGCCACTAACCCGTGTTGTGAGCATGTGCATCTTGTGGAGGAGAATGCCAAGTTGAAGGAGCAACCCGAGAAAGGCCTTGTGACATGCATACAAGGTGAGAAGAACCTCAACAACCTTTTGAGCAATCAAAAGGAAGTTGTGGCCAAAGGAGGGAGTTGGGTTCGCACCCAAGTCCAAGAACAATAAGAAGAACGACAAGACCAAATGACCTCCTCCTCTCAAGCAAACATTTTTGAAGGAGGGAGAGGGTGCTCCTAAGGAGAAGAAGAACAATGCAAAGGGTGGTGATGTCAAAAAGGGAAATGCCACCCCTTCCAACAAAGCCGGCGACTTTAACCCTTCTTATGTGTTGTGTCGTGCTAGTGATGGGCATGTTTATGCTAAATTTGTTGGTTCTCCATATGAGTACATTGAATGGTCTATTTGGGTTCCTAAGACCCTCGTTACTAACATCAAAGGACCCATTACTAAAATGGGTACCTAAAACCAAGCATTGATCTCTTGTAGGTGTTTGCTTCCGGTGGGGGATCATGGTTGCTCGATAGTGGAGCAACAAATCATATGACCAGAAGCTAGGACTTGGTGGTGGATGTGCTCAAGATCCCTTCTATGCCCACCAACGTCGAGTGGGGTGATGCCTCGTCTTCTAAGGTATTGGGTCTTGGCAAGGTTGTTATTTCTCATGATCTAACGATCGAGAAAGTCATGCTTGTTGAGTCCCTTGCTTACAATCTACTTTCCGTTCGTCAACTTGCACTCATGGGCTTTGCCACTTTCTTTGATATTGATACCGTGGCCCTCTTGTGGAGCAAGACTCTTAAAGTAGCCTTTGTTGGGCATGTCGAGAATGGTCTTTATGTGATTAACTTCTCGGAGCGACGCACTAAGACCGTGACATGCCTAATGGCTAAAGTTGATGTGGGATGGCTTTGGCATCTCCGTTTAGCCCACGTCAATATGAGATCTTTGCAAAGTCTTCTCAAGGGGGACCATGTCCGTGGACTAACAAATGTTAGCTTTGCCAAAGACCATGCTTGCAGTGCTTGTATCGAAGGAAAGCTTCATGAGAAGGCTCACCCTCCCACGACTATCATCTACTCGAAGAGACCTTTGGAGCTCCTTCACTTGGATCTCTCTAGGCCTCCATCCTTTGATAGTCTTGGAGGTAGAAAGTATTGCTTGGTGATTGTGGATGATTATTCAAGATACACTTGGGTATATTTCTTCAAGAGGAAGAGTTAGACTCAACAAACCGTCATCGACTTTGCAAATGAAGCTCAACGTCAACATGATGAAAAGATCTTGACAATAAGAAGTGACAACGGCACCGAGCTCAAGAACTACACCTTGGATGAGTTTCTTAGTGATGAGGGGATCAAGCATCAATATTCTGCACCATATACCCCTCAACAAAATGGTGTCGTGGAGAGGAAGAACCGGACGTTGATGGATGCGGCCCAGACCATGATGGCAGAGTTCAAGTCTCCATACAACTTTTGGGCTGAAGCCATCAACACAACATGTCATGCATCCAATCGGCTCTATCTCCGCAAAGGCTTGAACAAGACTCCTTATGAAATACTCACTGGTAACAAGCCCAACCTCAAGTACTTCCAGGTGTTCAGGTGTAAGTGTTTCATTCTCAAGAAAGGTGTTCATTTGTCTAAATTTGAGGCTAGAGCTTATGAGGGCATATTTGTTGGTTATGGTACAAATTCTCATGCTTACCGTGTCCTCAACAAGTCCACCGGACTCATTGAGGAGACGCGTAACGTGGAGTTTGATGAAAATAACGGCTCCCAAGTGGAGTAAAGTGGTACTTGTGATGTAGGTGATGAAATTCCTCCCCAAGCCATGAGAAGAATGGGTGTGGGTTATATCCTACCCATTGAGGAACCCCTTGTGGCCGAAGGAGAAGGGCAATGCCCCACTCAAGTGGAGCCATCACCAACCCAAGACCCACACGCTTCCGAAGAACAAAGTGAAGGCCCTCAACCTCATGAACAAGACCAAGGGCAAGATCAACCTCAAGATGGTGGTGAACCACCAATTGATGCCCAAGATCAAGTTCTCCCCCTCGAGCAAGTTCAAGATCAAGAGCAAGCTCAAGATCAAGAACAAGCTCAAGACGGCGCTCAAGATGATCAAGCAGTTACCCCTTCTCCTTTCTCTTCCGAGGAGGAATTAGAGCGTCGTGCCGCAAAGATTGCTTCCAAGCTCACTACCCAAGGTCATCTCATGGAAAATGTGGTTGGAAGCCTAAGAAAGGGGGTAAGCACTTGTAGACAATTAGCAAACTACTCTGAACATCACATGTTTGTCTCTTGTGTTGAACCACAAAAGGTATTTGAGGCGCTCGAAGATCCGGATTGGCTCAATGCCATGCATGAAGAACTCAACAACTTCGAGTACAACAAGGTGTGGAGATTGGTGCCAAGGCCAACGGGGAACCACAATGTCATTGGAACCAAGTGGATTTTCAAGAACAAGCAAGATGCTCATGGGACCATCGTTCGCAACAAGGCAAGACTGGTGGCACAAGGCTACTCCCATGTCGAGGGTATCGACTATGGTGAAACCTTTGCCCCCGTTGCTCGCCTTGAATCCATTCGTTTGTTGATTGCTTATGCTTCTCGTCACAACTTTAAGTTACAACAAATGGATGTGAAGAGTGCTTTTCTTAATGGTCCTATTAATGAGTTGGTTTATGTCAAGCAACCCCCCGGGTTCGAGGATCCCTACTTTCCCGATCATGTGTATCAACTCGATAAGGCACTTTATGGCCTTAAGCAAGCCCCATGTGCGTGGTATGACCACCTTACCGAGTTGTTGCAAGATCGTGGATTTGAGGTTGGGCAAATCGATGCCACTCTTTTTACTAAGAAGGTCAAAGGGGAGTTGTTTGTGTGCCAACTATATGTTGATGATATTATGTTTGGTTACCCTAACAAAGCGTTCAATGAGGAATTTGCCGCTTTAATGACGTCTAAGTTCAAGATGTCTTCGATGGGAGAGTTGAAGTTCTTCCTCGGTTTCGATATCAAGCAAAGAAGAGAAGGTACCTTCATCAACCAAGCCAAATACACTCAAGACATGCTAAAAGATTCAAGCTAAGTGATGTCAAGCTCACCTCTACTCCGATGCCCACCAAGTGCCAACTTGACATTGATCCCAATGGTAAAGCAGTGGATCAAAAGGTATATCGCTCCATGATTGGCTCCTTGCTTTACCTTTGTGCATCTAGACCAGATATCATGTTAAGTGTGGGAATGTGTGCACGGTTTCAAGCCGCACCGAAGGAAAGCCACTTTGTGGCGGTCAAGCGAATCTTCCGATATTTGACTCATACCCCAAACTTTGGCTTATGGTACCCAAGAGGAGAAAACTTCAATCTTGAAGGATATTCGGATGCCGATTGGTCGGGAGACAAAGTGGATAGGAAGTCCACTTCTGGAGGGTGCCAATTTCTTGGTTGCTCTTTGGTGAGTTGGTCTTCCAAGAAGCAAAGTTGTGTGCGTCTCTTGTCCACCGAAGCGGAGTATGTGGCGGCCGGTAGTTGTTGTGCACAACTCTTATGGATGAGGCAAACTTTAAAGGATTACGGTGTCATTTGTGACAAAGTGCCTCTTTGGTGTGACAATGAAAGTGCCATCAAGATTTCTCTCAACCCGGTGCAACACTTCAAGACGAAGCATATTGAAATTCGGTATCACTTCATCCGGGATCATATTAGGCGAGGGGAGATCGAGCTCAAGTATGTAAACACTCATGATAACCTTGCAGATATTTTCACGAAGTCCTTGGATGAAGCAAGATTTCGCGAGTTACACTACAAAAAAAAGACACATCCGTGACATTTTGGGCCGAATGAATTTTTTTCTGTCATGCATATGACACTTCTATGACGATAATTGTGACAAAACCCGGTATCATCATAGATATGGTGGGCTCCTACTTCTATGACAAAAAATCATGACAGAAAATGGGCTTTTTGTCCCGGGCGGGCCAGAGATGTAGCTGCATGACATTCTTTGGGCCGTCCATGACGGAAAAAACCGTGGTAGAAGTGAGGGCGAGGAAAATTTCGGGGAGTTCCTGGTTACGGTGGGAGGTCGGGGGCCGAGCGATGCGCGTTTCTCTCGTACACGTACGCGCGTGTGTGCGAGGTGTTGGCTCTAACTGAACCCGAGCGAGGCGTTGGGCTCTAACTGAACCCGAGTGATTGCACTGCAGGTTACGCGTTACTGAACCCGAGCGATCGATCGATGGCTATTAACTGAACCCGATCAAGCGATTCCTTTGCTACTGCTGCTAACTGAAGCCGATCGTTTGGATGAACAGTGAGCGTTGCGGGGGGGTTTGGACGAACAATGAGCGGTGGCGTTGCCTTTGAATGAACAGGACCCCGTGGTGTGGAGGGCTGGATGAACAGTAGACGATGGAGGGGTGCCCGTGG
>NC_057810.1:506489026-506494783 GCF_018294505.1 Triticum aestivum | reverse complement strand
GGTACGCCACATCCCTCCCGATCAACAGGACCCCCGTTTCGACCTTAGGAGGTCCGTTTCCTCCGTTTTGCGGTACGCCACACCCCTCCCGATCAACAGGACCCCCGTTTCGACCGTAGGAGGTCCGTTTTCTCCGTTTTGCGGTACGCCAGACCCCTCCCGATGAACAGGATCCCGTTTCGAACGTGGCCGGTGGAACACAAGGCCGTTTCCTCCATTCTGTGGTACGCCAGGTCTTGTTTCCATCGCCTGTTCCGTCCAAGCCCTCCCGATGAACACGACCACGCATTCTGTTGCCTCCCGATGAACACGACGCATTCCGTTGCCTCCCCATGAACATGACGATGATGCTGTTTCTCCTTTCCGACCCTGCCAATGTACACGAGCCCTGGCCGTACGTATATATGCGCGAGTAGGCGTTCGAGACCCCGCCCGTATGTACACATACGTGGTCGTATTTTCTTTCTTGCACCCTGCCCGCTGTACGTACGTGTACATGCTACATGCGTGCCTCTACTACGACACGTGCGCGTCTCTACTATGACACGTGCGCGCCTCTACATCCACCAGTATGTACGTACACGTTCGCGACCAGACTGACAACGCTACGTACGCTTCGACCAGGTGGGTCCCGACTGTCAGGCAATTCCTTGCATGCGAAGATGTAGCTGGTGGGTCCCAATAGTCAGGGGGGCGAATCGTTTTTTTGGCCGGACGCACTTCCTTGCGTGCGAAGATGTAGCTGGTGGGTCCCATCAGTATCGTTTTGTTGTTTTTTTGCCCAGACGCACTTCCTTGCATGCGAAGGTGTAGCTGGTAGGTCCCGGCAGTCAGGGGGGAAACGTTTTTTTTCCAAATTCGGTGGCCCGTCCGGTGGTTCCCCGCTGTCAGGTGGAGGAATACTTATTTTGTGCGTAATATGGAGGCACTTCCTTGCGGCCGCCGTGGACCCAGCTGTCAGCCTCTCCACGTACAGTACTCTTTCGATGGAAGTCGGTCGTTGACCACATTGACCACGCCGTGCCGAGAGCAGTAGGGCGGTGGACGATGGCGAGGCCTAGGAAGGGGACGACGCGGAGCCTGGGAAGATGCGGGAGTGGATGCCCACGCGGAGAGGAGTATGACTGTACGAGGGTTTACTGGTTCGTCTGCCGTCTCTGGAGAATAACAACAGGTGTGGGTCATTAGAGGGATGGCTAGGCCAGCGATGGGAGTATGGTGGGGGCGGTGAGGCCTGCGCGGCAGCACAGCCGACCGTGGGGAGGAGGGAGCAGGCAGTCCCGTCGGCGCTTGTTTGAGCGGCTGGAGCAGGAAGAGCAGAGATTGAAGAAGCACGACGGTCGTTGGATGGACATCCAACAGTCACTGCTTGTGTGTCAACCTTCTTTTTAGGAAAGCCTCAAATCTGTGGAAAACAACATACAACCCATCTGCCATTATTTCTAATAATTTACAGCCCATTAGCTAATTCTTAAGGTTTTATTTGGAGCCCATATTCTTTTTGTTAGCATTACAGCCCATATTGTGGCCACGGTTAAAAAATTATACAAAATTTTGCATATTTCGGTGCGGTCCGAACTGTTTTTAATCCCGAAATTTCGACTCACATTCAAACTGATTTTAAAAATAAATGTATATCAATATAAAATCCAACAATTTCTCCATGCATAAAAATTAATGTAATTTAAAATCTCGAAATGAAAAATATATATTTGAAACAAATTGCCGGTTTGATGTGTTTTAAAAATGTACAACCCATTTCTCATTACTGATGGGCCATTTTCTCGGCCAGCCGAATGAAAGCTCTCCTCGTCTTGAAAGATTTGCATGTGTGTCAACCTTTTTTTATGAAAGCCTACGCATCAACCTGTACTAGGTGCACAAGTCAGCCTCAAATCTTTAGAAAACAGCAGACATCCCATCTGCCATTATTTCTAATAATGCACAACCCATTTGCTAATTCTTAAGAATTTTTTGGATCCCATCTTCTTTTTGTTAGCATTACACCCCATATTGTGGCCACGGTTAAAAAGTATACGGAATTTTGCATATTTCGGTGCAGTCAACTATTTTGAATCCAGAAATATCGATTCACATTCAAAGTATTTTGAAAAATAATTTATATAAATATAAAATCCAAATAATTGTCCACGCATAAAAAACAATGGAATTTAAAATCTTGTAATGAAAAAAATTGAAACTAATTCCCGGTTTGATGTGTTTTAAAAATGTACAGCCCATTTCTGGGCAAACCGAATGAAACTCTCCTCGTCTTGAAAGATTTGCAGCCCAGCAGGGCCGATAAAGCAAGTAGGCCTTGTTTGGGTATTTCTTAAAAAAATAGAACTGGGTTAGCCATTTTCAGCAAGAAAAAAACACAACTAGGCTCATGATGTGGTAAACGTAAATAAAACCCTGGCTAGACAGGCCACGGCCCCTGTACAGCCCCGTTGTTACCCTGATCCGTCGCTAAAACTAGTATAAATAACAACTGCTTGTTCCTCAAAAAAAAACTGCGCGACCTACTGGGTCCCTGGTGTCAGCCGCTCGTAGTGTAATTCTCTCGTTTATTGACTATGTTGACAATGGCGTGAGCCTCAGATGTCCAACCATTAGGAGGAACCATATTTTTGGGCTTGTAATACAGAGGCACTAGCTTGCGTACTGCCATGACGCTGGTGGGTCCCTACTGTCATCCTATCCACATACAGTCATCTCCTTGTTCCTCTCGGTTGTTGACAATGTTGACAATGCAAGAGGGCGGTGCACCGCGCACGACGAGCAAACCAAGGCCGCAAGGCAGAGGACGACGGCGAGGCATCGGACGGAATGAACAGGAGCCGTGGTAGATGCGCCGGTCCAGTCACAGGCGGAGGGGAGTACGAGGGTTGATTGGTTCGGGTGCGGGTGCGTGTTGGGGCTGACGTCGCCGGAGAATAACATGACGTGTGGGGGAATAGAGGGAGGGACTGGCCAACATTGGAGGGTACGTATGGTAGGGCGGCGGAGGCGCAGCCAGCCATGGGATGCGGGAGCACGCGGAGCCGACGGGGTGGTTCGGTTTGGGCGGCTGGAGGAAGAAGACAAGAGATAGAAGATACATGACAGATGTTGGATGTCAATCCAACAGCTGGTAGGCAGAATCGTTTTTTTGACTGGCTAGGCTATTTCCTCGCGGGCCCCAAATGTCAGAATCCAAATCTGTCATGGTCATGCAGCCTTTCCTATGAAAATTTATAGCCCATTTGATGTCCTAGTTCAAAATAAGTTTGTGGGTGCTGGTGGGGGCTAATCACTTGGCTTCTGTAATGCGCAGTGAGCTCAAGCAGCCGGCGAGAGTGATGTTATGTCCCTTGGTTGGGATTTGTTACAATATTTCACTCTAAATTAAATGAATGGCAAGCCATGCCTTGTTTCAAAGAAAATATGACAGTCACAGGCGAGTTGAAAAGGGCAGGAACATCTAACTCTAGCTTACAAACTGTACAAAAGCACGAGGGTTAATTATTCATCACGTTTACAAAAAAAACCCAGGTTGAAAAGGGCAGCAACAGCTAACTCCAGCACTGTTTTCGGCAGTCACAGTCAAATGGATCGGTCAGGTCCATAGAATGAACATCATGGGTCGTAAAATTTACTGGATTATGACCACAATATGTTGTAAATAGAAGCCCGGCATGTTCAGATGCTCTTTTGCCCACCTGAAACTCCTTTTTTTGCTCTTCGACATACCCATCCGTCAAAACCATGCTGCTGATAAACTTAAGCCTGATGGACAATAGTAACCTCGCATTCAGCAGGAAGAATATGACAAATCTAGTGTTTGCACGGTTGGCTACATATCGTTCTAGCGTTATTGTCTTCAATCGAATCCCATGAGAAGTGAGAAAATCCCGATGGTTACGAATCCACTGATTGGTTATAACTTTCTTACCCCGTCCTGTTGCCTAAATAGACATGAAGATTGAAAACAGTTAAGGTGTAAAAAAAGAGTGTCGAAAGAGCAACAGTTGATCGGTTAATTCTAGTACACTATATGCGGGCTTCCAATGTGCGTGTGAAACTATCACATTTATATACAACTTCTCCAGACATGGAAAGCATTGCAGCAAGCCAGTAATCTTTTGCAGATCAAAACTAATCATTTGGATATATAAGATCTTGACAGAATCCAGCACCATTGATAGGCCATCCATGGAGAAACTCTTCATTGAGCATAGAACATAATATTAGTACAAAATGTCTACTCCAAGATGATATATAACTTATGGGCAGAAATTTAAAATGCAGCTTATGGTTACAAGTGTAGATGATAATATAAAGTACCTGAAGAACTATGGAGCCAAACACCATATTGAAATGAGCACAGAGATCATGTATTACACCCAAGGTCTCTAGTTTAAGCGCAGAGAGGACGGTTATTTGCAACGGTGAATAACTAGAATCAAGGATCAACCTTTGAAGTGAAGGGGCATCTTGGATGATGAGCTGCCTTCCGTCAAAAGAAATTCCAATTCTTACAAGGTTCGGCGACTTTATTTGGAGACAACCGATTCTAACTATGAAAACAAGCACCAAGCTCTCCAGGGCAGGGCAACTGGAGTGGATGATGCTGTGAAATGAGGCCTCCGATATACAAACCCGCACAAGTGAAAGTTTCTTGAGAAATGGGAGTCGAAGGTTTAGTACCAGATTGTCTGGTAGGTAGCACAACGCAAAGGTGGCGGTGTGGAGAGAGAGGAGGAAAACCGCGAGATGGACATCGGTGCTGAGGGCACAAGTTCATGGCGTTCGGTATGTGGTATGTGATTTCTAGGGGAATAGTAGAACTCAAGCAGCTGTAGTTCTATGAATTCAGGGGATTTCAGCCAGGGGTCCACCATGCAGGGCATGGTATGCTTGCTCAGGTAGCATGATGGGATGTAGAGGCTTTGAACGGAGCCCTGGTGGGAGGAGATGATGGCTCTAGGGATTTCAAAATCATTGAAGAGAGATAGCTGACGACAGTCGAGATTAAGGGGCACGACGCGCCATAGAGGGCGCCACCGAATTGAGAGGACTTGGGTGCGGCAGCAATCCTTGGTGGGGAGAAGCGAGATGATCTCCCCAAGGACGGCGTCTGGGAGATCGCTGATGCGGTCCACCCGAGATTCTACGGGTTCCTAGGATCCGGTGGGGGCGGGGTCACCGCTTCTCCCCGCGCTGCCGGGTGCGGGATCTACAATAGGCGTCACCGCTGGTGGGAGCCTCATCTTCTTGGCGCTGGGGTCATCCGTCTCCATTTTCCTCGAGGGCGTCGCGTCGCGCTCACGGATTTGAGCAGAGTAACGAATGACAAGCCTAGTTGTAGTGCGAGTGAAGAAGAAGGGGAGCTGAGGTTTTTTCTGTAGTAGTGAGGAAGAAGGGGAGCTGGGGTTTTCTGTAGGAGTGAGGTGAGGAATTTGGGGGTACGAGTGGAGCGAGCTGACGTGAGGTGGGTGGGAGCGAGGAGGAAGAAGAGCACCCAGGTTTTTTTGGGGGGCGGTGTGCTCGATGTGGGTAGCGCCTCTCATTCAGTAAATATAGGGCTTTTGAATTGATTTTACTATTTACTAGTGTGGATGGGCTGTTTTGTCTTGGGCCCAGAGAAACAATTACTACTAGTACAGTGGAGACACTCTACAGCTACCCAGAAAAACAATTACTACTAGTATAGTGGAGACACTCTACCGCTTCTGGCTCCTCCTAGGTCATTGAAACGTCTCCCTCTACTGAATG
>NC_057810.1:506474294-506488523 GCF_018294505.1 Triticum aestivum | reverse complement strand
TCACTCTTCGCTGAATCCCCTTCTCCCTCACCGTCTTCAAGAAAGGCAACACTCGCATCTGCCACTGTTCTTCTCTCCCAACGAAGGGAAGGTAAGCGGATCCGTGATGTCTATATATTTTCGTTCAAAAAAAATAAGAACTTTTGCAAAGCAGTAACCGATCCTCACTGTCTTTTTTGTTTCATTGTCATTGCGATTGTGTTTTCCTTTCAGTGGTCTCCTAGTATTCGTCAGTTTCATGATGGACCAAGGGGAACCAGGCAAAGATCTGCCGATATTGGAGCAGACGTGGGAGGCTGATCCCCACGAGATAGAGAGCTCCAAGAAGATGGAGGCAGCCACCAAGCCGACCCCAGATACGCTCACGGCCACTACTGAGATGGTCAACGCCCCGTTTGAGGTTACAGCCCCCGTGGCACTACATGAGCAGTTTCCCCCTTCAAGGATGTGTCCCCCCCCCCCAACGAGCTGCCCAAGGTGATTTTCTTCTTTGCCGATCTCGATTGTGGTTTTTCATCTAAGTATGTGGTGATTAATAATGCAAAATTTTATTAGCTTCGATGCCATGCTATACATAGTGGTTTAAATAACTTGTGTTTCTTATACTGAAAAGTAATTGAGAATTTGTTTCTGTTTCAGTTAGAACCCTGACGCAGACAAGGATTGTGTGGTTGTACATGTCACTCGCTATGAGGCGGATGACCTCAATATACGCACTGGGAAAACAAAGTTCTTAGGCTGTTGGATCCTGGAAGCCATTTGCGTTTATACCAATGAAGAGTTCTATTCTAGCCTCACTATTGTCAGGCGTGTTATCCAGGGTGTACTGAAGCACAAGAAGTTCAAAGCTACTCCTTCGTTTGTGAGGCATACTGTTCTTGTCAAGCTTATGCAGGAAGATGACGTGGCATGCCTCCACAAACAAGTTTATCAGTGGGAAGGCCACAAGGTTGTCTTCATGAAGGTTCACAGGATTGAGCTGCTGCGGGACGTCCTCGATGATGTTCATGGCAAGGTCCGTCTTGTGTCCAGCCCAAATTAGATCGAGGCATGAAATAGTTGCCCCAACTAGTGTTTAATAGTAGTTTGGATTGTGTCTAATTATCCGAACCTTGCCTGTTATCGACCCCTCTGGGGCTAGTACTCTGTTTGAATCCGTCTATGGGAAACTTTTGTGTGCCCGTGAATCATGTGAGAACCATCATAATTGTTACCGAAACAGATGCGTCCTCACTAGTTTTTTCATGAATATGGCATGGTAAGACATAAGTTGTCACGGTTTATCATACGAGCAGTGTGTGTTTTGATGAAATAGAGCACTCGTTCGAGAACTATGCGCCAACGTATACATAAGTACTTGTAAACATTGTTGGTGCTACCCCACTTGTAAGCAGTTGTGCAGAACACGGCACATTGGCTCAGCTCGCTTCAACACTAGGCTATCGACCAGCTAACAATCAACAATCTGCTGTCTGATATATAAGCAACTATGTATCTTGTTACAGTGGTTCATGCAGTTAATTGAGGCCACAATGTAATAAATTGCAAACGTTCACACGCTAGTCCAGCGCTCATGTGGAACACTCACATTAAACTCGTCTTCATAAAAAACTTGAAAAGCATAAGTTAAGCAATTTTATACAGCTCAATGATTCATAGAACATAACAAACATATACTAGTTCACAGCAAAAGACAAAGTTGTGAGAAGGTTGACAAATCAGGAAAAATCAAGCAAGGCTTCTCTGAGCAAAGGGCCTCCCGGTAGGCTTAAATTTCCTGGAGTTCACTATGGTTTTTTCTTGTTGCCACCATCCAGGGTTAGGTTCTCTAATTCCAGAATAACCAATTATAATTGTGGTCTCAGCTGGAATGCTGAACTGAACCATGCAGTGTACTGACCAGTTGAAATGCTTGTGCATTCCACTAAATTTAAGCACCGTTATTTGCAGAAATAAGCAGACCACAATGCCTCTTGTCCGTGCACCTGTCCAAAAAACCGTCATGCAGCCGTGCCAGCTAGTCCTCGGTCCGTGGAAGAACTGACAGAAAGTGCATTCCGGACTAGGATGCAGTTGTTTTTTCTCATCCCTGCACTGCAATCAGGAAGTAAAACGTACGAATCAGCTTCTTTTAAATTGCGTTGGTCATTCTACCTTAGTTACTACCAATGTAGGAATACCTTGAAGACTGGAGGTTAGACGACGGCAATGAGGGATAGCCATCTCATTTTACGCAGTTGTACTAAAACTGAGGTGTGTGCTTTTGATTGCGCGGATAGAAACGATACGGAGACAGACATCCCGAAACGATATGGAGATAAACATCCCTGTTTGCGCAAATACGAAATACGGTTATTTAAACAGTGACAGATATTTGCAGTGGCATATGATTAATAGCAACATCTATTGTGTTATAATTGGCACTAGATTGACAGTATGAAGAGTCCTTAAGTAAGTAGCATCACATCACATCAACAATGCCACTAGATTAACATGCGGAACAATAGCACTAGTATTACTATCATGAGAGTAGTACATGGTTAGTAAATGTGCAAACAAATTTGTGCAGTTCCACTTGGATGAAGCAATGTTAGCGGTGTGAGAGTTAAGTGTAACTGCAAAAACACAATTCATGGGAAATAAAGCAAGACGGAAGCACTTCATAAAATGGTGGTGGCATTGCTTCAGTTTATCGACGGCACTAGACCATTACTTATAGTGACATTAGGTGGCATTGCTTAATGCTTCATGTGATTTTACATTAACGTTAGTGATATGGGCGTAGGGACATCAGGGGCATAAAGTGGTGAGCCAGATGTGGCTGCCGAGAGCGGCAAACACTCAGGCAACATGTCTGCATTTGCTCATTTTTTATCTCCTCGGCGACATTTTCCTATGTGAGCACATGAAATCTAGACCTGATCATTCTCATTTGCGTTGTCCCCCAACACCCGTCACTTTCTTTCCGTTTTCAACCAAGAGATAGGTCCACTTCCCCCCCACCCTTCGCCATCCACCATGCTTTCTTCGTCTTCTCAACCAAGAGACCGGTTGGGTAGCCAGTATCTACTACTTTCCCCTGTTTCCTCTTAGAACCAAGTCCTAGATTCATGCTACAACTTTCCCACTTTCTTCCCTGTTTGAACCAACTCTTAGAGTCGACTGTATGAACTAGCTTTACCTCTAATAATAGTAAAAGTCTAGGTGGCTTTGGAACAGCGGACGGAAGTAGAAAAAGATCCACACGAAGGGAGCTAGGGCAGTAGAGCAAGGCAGGTTTTGAAGGAATATATACCTGAGGGTCGTTGTCATGTGGCAAAGATGGCGTCGGGAGGCCGCATCTTGGCCACAATACCGCAGGGAGGAAGAGGGGTCAGAGGCACTCCCGAGCCGGCACTCTCTCGGAGAGAACAACACGACCGTTGATCGGGACGCGCGGGCAGCCGTTGGTCTCCTCCCTCGCCGCCGACGACAGCGTGAACGATGCACCTACACCCCTGCCCCGGTCGAGGTTGTCCGGCCGGATTTGTGACCAGCCGTGAGCTGCGAGAGAGTGTGGCCACCTATGTCTTGCTTAGATCTGGAGAGCATGAGAGAGTGAACGAGAGGAACCCTAGTAAAGCAAGCGCTAAGGCTCCTGCTTATATATATAGTGGAGTGATTTTTTTGTACCAGCTTCAAAAAAATGCGCTCCTACATGTACCAGTGAGTGGGTGTGAGAGAACTAGTGCGTGCGTGCACTGCTTCTCTTCGTGAGAGTACAATATTCTATGCCCAAAGAACGTTTGCCGCAAGAGTAATAGTATAAGTGTGTGACGTGTGAGCTAAAATAAAATGTGCGCGACGTCTTTTGTCTTTTAGAAGTTCTGAGGGTAGGGTGTGAAGAGCACATATGTGCGTGACGTCTACCTGCAGATAGATGGTGGGTGCGACGTGCAAGTCTGCGAGAGGACTCGGGAGAGTCATGACTCGTGAGGGTGCTTGTGCGTGAGAGGGAGGGGGGCATGTATCAATGCAATGCATGTGTCCGTAAATCATTATCCGACAAACATTCGCCACAAGCCTTTTCCTGACGAACGCCGTAAGAACCGTTAGATCGGCATCCGACAGTGTCAGTTTTGCCATGTCATTTAACAGAACAGACACTCCTCCTACACACAAATCTTCCACGTGAGTGTTAGCAACTATCATATGCTCCCTCCATTTCGAAATGCAGTGCATATAGCTTTATTGAAAATTCAAACCTCGCAAACTTTTACCGAGTTTTCGTGTACCAAATTGCACATGTAGAATACCGTGTATATATCATTTCATTCATCTTCGAGAGGTAACTATAAAGATGGGGGAGGAGTCTACAAAATAAGACCATCGTATCACCCGCATCAATTTCAACCATCCTTTGGTGTCGAGGAATATCATAGGAACTCTATATGATATGTTTTTTATAGGATTTTTTTTCCTTTAGAGCCAATTGGTTCATAGGAATAGATTCATATACTCCACATTTCAAAGGAAATAAACATGATATCATTTCTATAGCTTTAGAGCCACTTGGTTCAAATGAATGGATTCCTATACTCCCTTAATTTCAAAGGAAAATAAACATTAGCGTATATTCAATAGAAAAGTTCCTATGATCTGAACCAAATACATATCTTTTCTAATCCCTCCTCATAGGAATTGAGATACATGTCATCTCTAGATTCAATAGAAAAGTTCCTATGATGTGAACCAAATGACATCTCTTTTCCAATCCCTACTCATAGGAATTGAGATGCTCCATGTCATATCTTTCCCTACAACTTCCATGTATACATCTTCTATTCCTAAATAGATAGTACAACCCACTAGTAGCTTTTTTCCAAAACATGCAACTATGGCACAAGAACTATATAGTGTGCCAATAACTTTGAAATATGGTTGCTGGATGAAGCTAATCTGACAGTGCAGAGATGGAGAATCCGAGTACTACTGGCCGTTGGATACATCAACATTCCACCAGATCTGCCACATGTACAATTTAGAAGACTCCATGGTTGAACTTAAGCATAATGCACAAACCTCAAAACACAAGCACTTCTCCTGTTCTAGAATCTTCTGTATCATAATTGTTTTTTTCTAAATGAATTGCCATTATTATTTTTTACTTTATGCTTTACGATGCACAACCCCATGAATCTTAACATTTTTATAAAACTAATTGATTTTGAATGAGATGAACTATAAGAACGAAACGAACATCTACATCATGCATATATGACTCAAAGCTTTACATGCTATAGTGTGTATTTATTCATAATTTGGTTTCAAAATCTCATGCGTTCAATGCATCATTGCCTTTCGGTCGAACCTACGTCCACAATTTTTTGTACATACTATATCTCCACTGATCCCCGAACCCAAAATGCCGCCTCGTTCCCATAAAACCAAGCGGCCCACACATGTGGCGACTCGAACCCGTTTACTACAACGTGGCCCCGCACACCGTAGTACTCCTACAAACCCTACCGCCGCACGCATCATCGGTTTTCTTCAAGAGGACGAGGGAGAAGCCGATTTGTAGTGGAGGCGCTTTCAAAAAAAAGCATATGTAGTGGAGACCCCTACCCTAGGGTGCCCTAGGTAGCTGCCGCACGCATCATTGTTTTATCTTTTCTTTATGCTCTTGCGCACTGAGTGAAATGATGGTTGCTTCATCCGTCCAGCTTAATGCGGGCCCTAGAGTGAAATGATGGTTGCTTCGTCCGTCCAACTTAATGCGGGAAAGGTGGGGCTTTGTGATTTGACCCCTCGTAGCTCATTTTCTACTACTGCGGCGCTACGAACGGGGTGCCTCCAGTTCCAACCGCTGCTCCAAACTGTAATTTGGTGCATCGCACGTGGAACAAGATGGTGGATGAGCCACATGTCGGCCAAAGGGGTCCTGTTAAGCGTGTCGCCATTTCGTGTGCGGACTGACCCTGCTTGAGTTGCTACGCCAACACGACAGGAGCAGCCTACCACTTTGTTTTGCTCCTTGGTGAATCCCGACTATATTGATCTAAAAAGATACGTGCTGAACTACCCTCTCCGTCTCGGTTTTTTATTTTTAGGCGTCTCGGTTTATAGGGCATGCACGTAGTTCTAGGTCATCCATTTGACTAACTAAATATGAGTTACTAGTATGTCACAAAAAGTACTACTATATCATTGGATTCTTAAGTGGATGTAGTTGTATTTAAAAGTCGAGGGCGGGGCTTTTCCTGCGTAGTAGGCGGGGCAGTTCCGCCTAGTCGGTTCGACAGAGACGCGAGAAGACGAGGGAGTAGGCTGCTGCAAACGTTGGGCTGTGTGATTTGACAGCGAGCTACTGCTGGACAGGTGGGGCCCCGTGATTTGACTTGCCATTATCATTTTAACTGTGGCGCTACGACCGACATGAGTCTCCTGATTCCTGACCACCTCCATACAGGTGCCTCTCCCAATGCTCCACCATGTAGTTGAGGCTGGCTCTTGCATGAGAGCCCACTTCTCCACTTTTTCCTTGCCTCTTTCCTCCACACATGCAAAAATGCCATGTAAAGCGGGCTTATAGCCCACTATTGTAGTACTTACTTACTCCGATAGGTGCTAAGCTTGCCACATCGGCATAAAGTCTAATGTGGCAAGTTTGGTGACCCAAGGAAGAAACGGTGCTAAGTGCGTGTACCTAGGTGAAAAGACAATTTTGAGTCCATAGCTAATTAAATGAAGCAAACTTAGCAACACCATTTCATTGGAAGAGGTCACTCCTTGGAAAATGCAATAAATACTAGTACTCCTTGTGTCCTAGTGTCAAAAACGTTCTTATATTATGGGACAGAGGGAGTACGAAGAAAGAGATAGAGAGTAGTAAAAAATACACTTATAGCCAACCTTATAGCTAACCTTGTTGTAGTATGAGTGACTAAGTGATGACTATGTATGACATGCCAACATCAGATAGCCTAACGCACCGTGTTAAATCTCCAATGGAGCGACCGCGCGAGCAACGCGACGGTCGTGGTAGGCGCGGCCATGATACGGGCTGCTGGCAGCCCTTGGATCTGAGATCAAACGGTCGCATGCTAAGTTGCTGAAAATATGCAGAATAACCCTCCAGGATAGGATATTCACTGATAGGTCTAGAATCACGCCATGCAACCGTTCGATCTCAGATCCAAGGGCTCTCGGAAGCCCGTATCATGGGAGAGTGGAAAGCCACTACCCTGCCGTTCGCACGCTGGCAGTTCGCTCCTACTCGTCCCCGCACGTCCTTCAATACTACGGTGGTTCGCTCCTAGTCGACCCGTCCATTCACATTATGGCAGTTCCACTAATCCTAACCCTCCTCCCAAATCCATGGCGTCCCAAATCTCCACGATCGGCGGTGAGTACAAGGTTAGAACCATCACCGGCGATGAGTTCGACGTCATCTACACCTGTTCTTCCGCGATGGTGAAAGGATGCCTTTCTCGCTTCAGACGCATGTTTGAAGACTCAGATGATGAGCGGGTCGCTGGGCTAGATGTTGAGTACACCAAAGTCCTGGGACGAGAGAAGGATCTAAATGTCAAAGAGAGGAAGAAGCCTGCCATGATCCAGGTTTGAGTGCATGACTTATGCTTGGTCTACCACATATGCCATGCCGACGTTGAATGCCTGGATTTTAAGAACTTCCTCGATAGCAACCTAGTCAAATTCGTTACTGTAGACTTTGGTAACGACAAAGAAGTCCTAGGTCGGATACGCCTCGTTGTAGGCAACACCTTCGACCTCCAGAAGAATCGGCTGGTGTCCTCTCGTCAGCCTTCAATGTTGACCCTGGCAGGAGCCATGGTTCATCCTTCATATGGTAAACTGGAGAAACCTCATTACATGTTTCATCGTTATGCATGGCAGCGGAATGTACTAGATATAGACCACATCCACTACGCTGCAATGGATGGCTACCTTTGTTTCAATATCTACAAGGGTTGGATGAAGAGCAAGAGCCAAGTGTGCGGTTCAAGCAAAGAAGTATCGGCCAAGAGGAAGAGGGACAAGGATGAAGTCGAGGACGTGGACGAGGACTCCTCCGAGTGAGTAAGGTGTCAGTATCGTTGCTCATGGTGGTTCTAATGCAGTGTCTATCAGATTAGTTACATAGTTTAATTTCAGGTGTGCTTAGTTGAATTTGAGGGGTGTGTTGTGCTGAGCCCCAGCAGAACTATGTTATGTTCCTTCTCGTTACTTTAACTCCTCAGTATGATACATACTACTAGTATTTCTTTAATAGAATTTAGCACCCTAATTAGCACGTACTAGCTTTTTTAATAGTACTATATGCATAATTTGGCGACGAGCGCTCTCTATATGTACCACCTTTTTTTAATTTCAATTTTTGCTCCACGGCGCAATCCATCGATAGTACTACTGTACAAAAGTATACATTTTTAAAAGGCTGGAGTACTGTTCATCACATATATAGCCAGTTAAATTCTCAACCTAGAACGACGTGCTTGCCATGTAGTAAACCGATACGGAGGAAGTATAGTAAAAATGAGGTGATTTTATCGAGCGATCGGCGGGGGAGCATGGCCTGTCATGCGGTCCCACGCGTCATGATGTACCAAGGCGATGCGCGTGTCCCTCTTGAGGAGAAGCAATACTACGTGGTTTGAGATGATGGCGAACCGAAGTGTGAAATAATGGTTGCTTCGTCCGTCTGGGAAGGTGCGGCATTGTGATTTGACATCTCATTGCTCATTACTACTACTGGGCCGGTACAAGTGGGGTGCGTCCCCCTGCTGTTCTGCACTGTTATTTGGTGCTTGACACGTTGACTCAGTTGCTATATGTCCCACATGTCGGCGATAGGAAGTACAGAATTCATGAAAGGGAGCGTCGACGGAGGAGTATACTACAAAATTCATGAAAGGGAGCGACTTAGTTTTGGAAAAATCTGTTTTTATGGAGTACGTACCCACTAGGGTTTATAGGGCTCATCTAAAAAATATTCGTTTTTCCGTTTGATAAGTCTCAATTCTACTATACTAGTAGTAGTACCATTACATGTTGGATTTAGAGGTGCGTTAGATCACCCGACGCAAGCAGTGTCAAGAGGAAACTAACCAATGCATGTACAAGTTCATGGAAATTTAGTGGTCATTCATGCATTCGTTCTAATTAATGCCTCAGTAAACATAACTTCTTGAGAAAAACGAGCGTATTAATTACTTGTGCAAACTACGAAATTAATTTGACCACTCAGCGTCTACCTTGGTTGGAGAGATTTTGAAATTGAGCCATAAACTGGAAAGGAGGGAGTAGTAACTTTTGTCTCAATTACTATTTGTGGCCTTGTATAGATGCAAAATGTATTTTTTATAGTGGCCTTGTATAAGTAAATGGAGGGAGTACTAACCAAGGTACATAGTAGGGACGAGGAGTAAACGGAGGGAGTAGTACTCCCTCCATCTAGGTGTGTGGTCGTCTTACGAAAACCAAATAATCCCAAAACACTTAGGCGCGGTGCATTAAATTCTACCTCGTTCTTGTTTCTTGACATATCAACCAATAAGAGATGTGGGGTGTGCATGCTTTTAATGACTTGAGACTACCAAACACGACATGCAGTGGTTAGTTCATTGCATGCAATGCTATTAATTAGCAAATAAACATTAAGTTCTCTTGTTTTCTCCTCCTCCTTGGTCACGATGCACAACCTAAGATGAGTTACTCACCTAGACGGAGGGAGTAAAATTTTCTCCTCGTGCTGTGAGCCATCGCACGCGTGGGCGAGGGAGCGGGCGTAAGGCGTACAGTAGTAGGAGTACTACTACTACTACTACTCGTAAGCAAGCTTCGCCTCATCCTGCGAGCCACCGCGCCCGTGGGCGGGGGAGACGTGTACTAAGAAAGCTTCCCCTTGTTCTGCGAGTTGACGGGACACATCAAAAGTACTCCAGTGTATAGAGCCTTGCCTCTAAGGTAGGCCCCACATGGTTTGTCTCTTTTTTAACATAACACGTCAAGTCGCAATTTGTTTGTTCACCCGTGGTAGACGATCCTCCCTCCACCAAGTGGACAACCAGTACACGTGCCAAATTACCACGTGGGCTGCCTTTTTCGTACAGAAATGAGCTCCACCGTGTACCCGCGTGGGTGTGGTTGGGAAAGAGACGGGAGTACGTGCGCCGTGCGTGCACCTCTTCTCTTTGTGCACGTCCCCCACCTATGTAGTGTGTGTGAGAGAGATACAAACCTAGACATAATGCACCGTCCATCCCCATGCCTCCCCCCAGTCCGACCACCAGTCACCACCACGCCCCACTCCTCCTCACCTTATCTCTCATCTTTCTCCCTCCATTTTTATATACAAGGGGCCACTATCAAAATTACAATTTGCAGATATACAAGGCCACTAACACTAATCGATGCAATATTAATGGTGTTTGCCTCGTGGTACTAGCAAAGGAGGACATTAATTATCCCTTGCATGCATGCGGGAGTTTGTAAAAAAATGCATCTTGATGTTCCGTGCAATGCACGGGCATCTTGCTAGTCCATGAAAACAACATATGGCAAAATTCCACGACAAACGAGGGATTTGAATCTGTTGGGAGGGGCTGTTTGGATCTTGCCCGGGGTAGCCAAAATATTGGCGACCCTTTTGTCCACCAGTGCCTTTGCCACCGATGAATGAGGAATGGCTCGGGTGCTCATGCATCCTCCAGCGCGCACGTTGGAGAGGAGCTTGCACGAGCTGTGTTTTTTGTCCCACAACGCCGCCCGAGCCACCCGCAGACCGACCGGCGACCCGCAAATTACGACATCCAACCAGACGAAATTCATGCAAACACGTAGACAAACTGATATTTCATATAAACAACGACGGAAATCATATAAAATACCAGATTTTCATACAAACATGACAGATTTCATTACATTCAAATGAACTACATGGTGCTAGTTCTATACAGCACAGGTATATAATACCTGGCCTAAATGGTCGCCCGCCAATCGATTTGTGTTCCTCATGTCCGGCAGCACGATCACCAGACTGCCGGGAGCCCTGGAGGTATATGCTTCAGCGCAAAGGACGACTCTCTTCCCCACTGCCCAACTGATATCATTGGCTAGTGCCGAAGATGATGGTGGCCGGCACCGGTTCGAGTTCATCACCGGCCACTAGTTCACCATGTCCGGCACCGGCTCGAGTTCATCCTAACATTCCCCTCTTCCGTGGAGCCCATGTGGGGTCGACGAAGGTCGTCGCAACAAAAGGATCCGGCAAGACACCTGCTGTGTACGCCGGCGTCTCCTCCGCGGTGGCCTTCATGGGACCCAAGCGGCCGCGGCCTCCCGTGTTCTACTTCTCCTCGATGATGGCGGTAGATGCGCAAGCGCTGGCCACCGACTCGTCGCTCTCCGCGCACCCGGCTTCTGCCGCTGCTTGCGTGGTGCGGCCGCCGGCATGGGAGTCTCGGCCACAGAAACGGGAGACGCCGTATGAGGTGGTGGCATGGATGGCAGCAACGACACCCGTGCGCCGCTCCTCGTCGAGCTGGCCTGGAGCGGCAAGTTGCTGAAGCACGTGTCGGCTTGGGGCGGCAACTGGCTCCGTCGGGCGAGGGGAGGGAGGTGGATCAGCGAGCTACATAGCTCGTATCCGGCGGGCTACCCAGCCGGCTTGGATGCGGAATAACTACTCTTCGTAAGCCATTGTAAGAATGGACAAAATGGTGGAGGAGATAGGGGAGCGGCGGAGGTGTGCGATTCTTGGCCGGCGTTTGGCCTTGTTTAAATAGGAGATTAAATAGATGGCGGACGGGAGGAGCTCGGCCGGCGTTGCATTTAATGCCGGCCCGGTCATGAATGGACGTGTGTCCAGAGTGGGTTTCTCGGCTTCCACACGGGCGGGTTTCATGGAGGCGTTTGAATGCGGCATGAAGGTGTGTTCAGCCGGGCATGCAGCAAGTGGCACCCTCGACTCTGACCTAGGACACCGCACCATTCTTCCACTGACGTGTGGGCTCTTTGGGTGCATGGCCTGCATGTCGGTGACCCAACGCAGGCAGCGCATAGCAGAGGAACCTTTGGTGGGCCAGGGCAGTCAGAAGCGGGCATTTCATAAACCGATGATTGTTCATTAAGTGTGACGTCATCTTTTTCATGTAGATAAGCCTACTATGTTGATAGCCCGTTCGATACGTTGTCATTCATAAAGACCGCTGCAAACATCAATGTTCTGCTTATCACAGATAAGATTGATTAATACCCGTAACAATCCATGTCCTTAACAAAGGGTGCATGCACGTATAGGTTGAGCGTGTGTCTTGCGTCATGTTCTGTGTGCATGCAGGCGCGCAAGTGTTGCGTGCGTGCATGGGTATGTTTCAGTGTTGCATGCATGGGTGCGTACGTGCATGTGTTCGTGAGTGCATGTGTACGTGTTAGTGTTGCACGCCAGCATGTGTGCTTGTGTACGTGTCAGTGTTGCACGCTTGCATGCGTGCGTGTCTTGCGTGCGTGCATGTGTACGTTATGTGTACGTGTCAGTGTTGCACGCCTGCATGCGTGCGTGTCTTGCGTGCGTGCATGTGCACGTGCGGGGTGAGGCTACATATAGGTTGTTGCATCATATAGGTTGCTCACCTAGTTGCATATCTAGACAACCTACTTTGATGCAATCTTTAATTTGGTAAAGAAAAGCTAAAAATTGTTAGTTTCCTATTCACCCCCCTCTAGTCAACTATATCGATCCTTTCAGTGGCTAACCATGATTAGTTTATACACTCTGCAGAGGTTTGCACACTGTTCCCCACAAGACTCGACCACATCCATAATCGGACGATCGAGACATAGTCTTTCTGAAGCATTAACTCTCTACCCCGGGCGGACCGGTACACCTACCTTCCCCTACATCTTCTAGTCCACCTCTTCAAGAGCTCACGCAACTTACTCAACTATGCGAGAGCCCATAATGGCTTGTGGCTGCACACGCAAGTTTCTAGCATGAATAATCTTATGATCCCTTTGAGCCTGGGTGGCATTCATAGGATAATCACACGGGTACTCTAGGATTTTCAAAAATAGGCAACACTAGGTTCCCCAGGTGCCTCAACCAATCCACCCATATGTTTATTAAAGTTGCCACCTTAATGTTATCCATGATTAAAATAACTCTCAAACTTCCATGTGTGAAATCATGATCCAATCCACATCTACAAGCATGGCTAAGCAATAAATAAGCATAATGTATATACCCGGGGTGATCAAAAGGTATTAGGTTCCTACCTCAAGCACTACAACCAAAACCACATGTTCCCAATCCTACTCATGCAAATATTTGAGGGGCAATACTAATGCATAGTAACAACCGGGTACAAAAGAGTATGATCAAAGTGTAACTTGCCTTGCTGACAACCTGCAAACTCTAGAGATTCGTAGTAACAAGCTTCGCACTCCGGGTAATCTAGCGTAAACAAACAATAGCATACATAAGCAATCACCCAAACGAAGCACGAGAAAAACCGAGAAAATATCCAAATCGAACACGAAACAAGCAAACGGCTTAAACTAAGAAGAGTCAAACCTAACAGCAATATTATCATGTGAATTAGATCTTAACAGTAGGTACATGTGATTAGCTATGATTTGCCAAAAGATTCAACTCAAACGGAGCAACGAAACTCAAAATATGAACGAAACAAGATCGTTTACTAATCTGGACTAAACTCAAATTTTACAGTACCAAAATCATGTTAAAGTTGGTTAACTGGAAAGAACAGAATGATACGAAGATTTAGGCGCTGGTCTCATCTAATTTGGATAAACGAGTAAAAAGTTATGATAGTTTAAAGATCAAGGGCTAAAACGCGATAAAACTATTCGTGGATAGGTCCTTGGATGAAAATAAACTAAAAAGAAAAATCCTTCGGCGCGAACGTTCGCTATCTGAACTTAACTGGCGAAAAGTGTTCATTAAGATTAATGAATGAACGGACGTTCGTGTAATAAATAAACCGAACAAAAACCGATCTAACTTAACGAACCGACTAAACTAAAAAAACCGACAAAACCCTAATAAAATCGATCTAGGTTTTTACCTAAAAACAGGCGGCCGGCGGCGGGGTTCGGTGAGACAGCGGCGGCGCAGGCGACGGGTCGCAGTGCAGGGCGGCAGCGGAGCTTGCGGTGGTGGCTTGCGGCGGCGGCGAGGGCGAGCGATGGCGCGACTCGGCGGCG
>NC_057810.1:506436387-506473896 GCF_018294505.1 Triticum aestivum | reverse complement strand
GGTGGCGCGACGCGGGCCGGCCTGGCTCGGCTGGGTCTTCGGTCTAGTCAGGCGACGAAGAAGTTTTTTTTAAATAATTTTGCCCGAAAGAAAAATCATAATAAAATTTATTTATTTTCTAAAAATGCCAAGAACAATTTGCACCGTCTAAATAAAATATTTAGAACAAGGTGAACATTTTTTTGGGCTAAAAATGAAATTTTAAAAAATGCATATTTTTCTAATTCAAATAAAATACCAATAAAATCATAATTTGATTTTAAAATTCTTTCTTCAATATTTCTCTTAGTTTGAAGAAGTCATATTTTTCTTCTCTCATATATTTTTAATAATGGAAATAATTAGAGAGAAAATAATAAAATCAATTTGATCCTTTCTTCAAATTTGAAATAAATTCAAATGTGAATATTGTGAAACCTCCAACTCTCTCCTTGGGTCCTTGAGTTACTTAAGATTTCTAGGATCTCAACAAAATGCAGGAACAAATATGATATGCATATGATGATCTATGTATAACATCCAAGTTGAAAATTGGGATGTTACAGTGGCCACAAATTGTACACATAGAGTTCAATGAAAATCAAGTGGTTGTGATAGTTCGAGAAGTGACATATTTAAGGTGGTAAACACCCTGTTCGCGGAGCGAGGTGGGACTAAACTTTTGGACTAAACTTAGCAGTAGTGAGCTTTATCAAAAGGGGCTACTGCCAACATCATTAGCAGTAGCACGGTATGGAATAAGGCGCTACTGCTATAACTAGCTTGGCGGCGAGGTCATGGAAATTATAGCAGTAGCGCTGTTTACAGAAGACGCGCTACTGCTATTTTTCTTTCAGCAACGTGTTTTCGTGGCATGCATTGCTGCTAAATAGCGGTAGCGCCGTATTTTAAAGAGCGTTGCTGGTAATATTCTGTGTATAAGGTTTTTCTAGTAGTTAGCTACTGGTACAAACCTTCATCCCCGAGGGTGGACTACTCCCTCCTCATCATGGTGGCCGCTGGGATGATGAAGATGGCCACCGGTGATGATCCCCCCCTCCGGCAGGGTGCCGGAATGGTTTTCGGTGGCTACAGAGGCCTGCAGCGGCGGAACTTCTGATCTAGGGTCTCCGCGAGGGTTTTTGGAATATTTGAGAATTTATACGGTGAAGTGGGGGTGCGGGAGGCCACCGAGGTGGGCACAACCTACCGGGGCGCCCCTAGGGGCCCAGGCACGCCCTGGTGGGTTGTGCCCCCCTCGGGGCACCCCCCAGGTGCTGCTCTAGCCCATTGGTAGTCTTCTGGTCCATAAAAAATCCACAAAAAGTTTTGCGGTGTTTGGAGAGCTTTCATTTCTGCACAAAAAATAACACCACGGCAGTTCTGCTGAAAACAACGTCAGTCCGGGTTAGTTCCATGCAAATCATACCAAAACCATATAAAACTATTGTAAACATGGCATGAATACTTCATAAATTATAGATACATTAGAGATGTATCAACATCCCCAAGCTTAATTCCTACTCGTCCTCGAGTAGGTAAATGATAAAAGAAATAATTTATGAAGTGTGAATGCTAGGAAATTGCACAAGTTGGATCAATGACAATTTCAATCACTTTTCCTAGCATCATAACATCAATTCTTTCTTATAAAACTTCTCACGACCAAGTAGCAACCAATTCACATGTTCAGGTTCAAACAATGAATTCTCTTGAAACTCAAAAACCTATATTCTTAGTCATCAAACAATTGCAATTCAACTTATTCAACAGAGTCTAAGTAAGAGCTCCACATACTCAACCGTCATATAGTCTTCTATGATTGCTAACACTCATTGCATACACATGAGCAAAACGTTTCAACCAGACACATAGAAAGATAGGGGCTTGTAATTTCGCCTCCCAACATATTCACCTCAAGGGTGATGTCAACAATAATAACTGATGCTACCCATATCCAACTGGATATATGTGCCTAGATCTTTCCTCACCACATGATGCTTGCCAAAAGAGAAAAATAAAAAGGAATAGAGAGAAAAACTTTGACTCTTTGCATAAAAGTAGAAGTTAGGCCCTTCACAGAGGGAAGAAGAGGTTGCCATGCGCTTTTTGGTTGTATGCTCAATCCCTTAGTGCAAGAGAACGTCATGTTATATTGCCCCTTATGATGGCAACGGAAAGTGCTAGTTATCGACTAGAGGGGGCTAAATAGGAAATTTTTAAGAAAGTCTTCAAAACACGGTGGCTTTGAAGACAAACAGGTAAACTGAGCCTATATAGTAAGCAGCGGAATGAAGACTACACTAGACATGCATTAGTCAAGCATACAATACAGGGAAAGCATGAAGACTAACTGCAACTAGGTAGACAGGATCAGTATGGGAGATAGTCCGAAGCTAAATAGATATAAGTCTTCACACAATGAAGTCAGATGAATCAGGCAGGCAACCAATGACTTCACGAAGACAAACTATAAAGTAAGGAGAGAAAAACATAGAAGAAAGGAAACTACGAAACAGCTATGTCTTCGCACTCCATAGTCTTCAAGTGAATATCTTCACGTGTCAGAATCTTCGTCGCAAATGTCTTCACGAACCACCATTGTCTTCAATGTCTTCACACATTTTTAGGGGTCATCTCTGGTAGGTAAACGAATCAGTAAGGGACACTACCTGTGTTATCCTGTAATTCACACAAACACATTAGTCCCTCAACCACGTTTGTCTTTAATACTCCAAAACCAACTAGGGGTGGCACTAGATGCAGTTACAATCTCCCCCCTTTTTGGTGATTGATGACAAAATGGTTGAAGTTTTCAACGGGGATAAAAGTATGTGAAAGTTAAGTTTTGTGAGCATTGTCTTCATACATAAAAAGAGGCTCCCCTTGAAGATGTGCATATAAATAGTTTGCTTTTGAATGCAAATGCACATGGCAGGTTTTGATTTGTGGAGGCCATCTTCAAAGTGTGAAGAAAATTCATCATGCATATAAAAAGGTAATGAAGATAATGATATGCATAAGAAAAATGGACGTCTGCAGAATGACTACATGCGGAATTTATCATCGCATCACAAAGTGGCAGTAAGATTAGCAGACGACCATCGAGTTTAAGTGTTACAAATCAAAAGCCAAAAGTTTCAGAACGAGATTTGTAAGAACTTAGCAAAAAAATTAAGCAACAACCCATATGGACCCGCTTGAAGACTATCAACTTATATGCTTCTCCCCCTTTTGTTAGTAATGACCAAAAAGCTTTGAATACATAGAGTATCTACTCGTTCCCAGGTGGAGACGAAGTTGGAGCAGCAGGGTCGACGTTGGAGTTTGGTGGTGCAGACGGGCCTCATGCAGCATCGTGACACAGTGCAGTTAAAGCCGAGGAAGTGGCGTCATCTTCTTCATTGACGACTCTTGCAAGAATAGTTGCAGTCGAAGATGAGAACTCAGAATCTTCAATGGAGGGTGTGCGACGCCAACTTGCATTTTGAGGAGGCCTGGAGTCAAACTTTAAACTCTCAGTGAAGCCATCCGCGCGAAGTTCATCTTCAACGCAGAGTAAGGTGACACTCTTCCAGGACTGCCGACAGGCTTCATGGGCTCCAAATGAGTTCTTGGTGGCCAAGTTGCGAATGCGACCGACACCCACCAAGATAATTTGCATGTGATGCTTCAGCCAGTCATGATCTGTCCTACTTTTGATGTAAAGCCACCAGAAGCTCACGGTCATTAAGAACATGAGAACGCTTCTGAGGCCTTTGAGCTATGGTGCTTGCAGTGGCTTCTGTATTGGCACGGTGTGGTATGCGCAGGTTCCCAGCTAGAGGATAAGCAGGAGTTGCAGCATTGGGCACATGAACACCTTCAATGGGCCGTGTGAAGCTTGGGAATTCAACATTCTAAAGGTGGAGGGGTTCTCGGCAGGCTCTGGGTAGATGGCTTCAATAGACATATCAACTTCAGGCAGAAACACAATGTGGTTGCACGCTGAAGGCCGATAGTGAATAGTTGAATGATGCTTAATCAAGCACATCACCCATGGAGCATAAAATTTCAGACCAAACAGATCAATCCCGGAAGCAGCAAGTTGTCTGATGAAGAAATTCTGAGTGTTGAATCTGATGCCATTGATGATATAGAATACCAAAGTCTTCATGGCACCTTCAAGTTTGCCTTCAGAAGAATTGCCTTTCATGGGCCAGAGAGTATGCCTCAAAATATGATATACTGTGCGTGGCAGGTACTCAAGGTCCTTAACAAAGAACTCCTTTGGGTATTCAGCGTCTTGGGGTAATGGCTTCATCATACTAAGCAGTTGGCTCATGTTTGGCTCTGGCTTCTGAAAGATGCGCTGCAGCTCATTCTGATGAAGCAAACAACCAAGTTCGTATAACTCACCTAGAGTGGGCAGGGAAGGAAGCTTGATGATATCCTGAGCTTTGGCTTCGTGATGTACATCACCTATCATCCACTCAAGGATCCAAGTCTTCGGATCCCTGTTGTAGCCTTGAATGTGTAAAGTGGCATAGAACTGCAGCAGAAGCTCTTCATTCCAATGCTCCTTATCAGTCACAAAAGCCAAAAGACCAACATCCCTAAAGCAGTCAAGCGCTTCTTCCAGACATGGCAGCCTAGCCATAGCATCACAATTCAAACGTTTGTGCGGAAAATCCGGTCTTGATTGTACAGAATGCATGAGTAATAGCTTCACTGTTGATGGCTCCAAAATCTGTCAGAGGAGATCTTTGGCTTCTTGTATGGGTTCTTGGCGCTATCAAAGAAGGTATTGTGGTCTCTGAAGCTAAGCACGCTGAATGGGCCTTGTGTAGTGACAGCACTTGGAAGCCTTGGCAGACGTGGCTTTGGCTTCTGAACTTGAGGCCTTTACTCCACATGATAACCATACTGGGGCCCTAGAGCAGTAGGAGGAACCATAATTGGCCATCGGATAGTGACAAGATGACCTTCACGATTGAAGGCCCTTTCCATGGTATGAGGCCGTGGTGGAGGAACAACACTATCAGTGGTGATTGGCATCACAGTGGTTTCAGCATTCACATTCATTTCAGGCTCCACATTGTCTTCAGCCATGACAGGGTCATCGGCTTCAGTAGCGTTGTTGGTGGCAGCCTCAGTGTTTTCAACCTCCATTTGGTCAACAACAGGAGGGTCAGGCACGATCACATTCTCTTCAAGAATGACTTGATCAGTAGCAGGGGGTGTGGCTTCTCTTTCTTCTTCTCTTCTTTCTTCTTTGGCTGTTGCAGCCATAATGTCTTCAACAGCTTTAGCTTCAGACTCTTGAGCAGTCGTAGAAGGATTTGTGTCAGGGAACACTTGATGTGCCACTAAGCTAGATTGTTGCGAATCTTCTTCTGGGATTGTCGACATGGAGACAGTTGGCCTGAGGCCTTTACGAAGCCTGCGAAATGCTGACGATGCCTTTGGAGATGGAGTGGTCTCCATTTAGTCATCATCATCAAGCAATGAAGAGGTGACTGAGCAGGTGGAGTACGGGGTGTTTCATCTTGTACTGGGGTGTCTTCTTGTTGGCGCTCATCCCATGAGTTATCTTGAGCAATTGGCGTTAATGGATGACCAATGTTAATATATTCACTACTCGTAGGAGCAGGTGATGATACCAACTGGGGCTCGAGCTGAGGAAGGACTTCATCATCAAGTACATTGTCTTCATGACCAATGTCTTTAGCTGTGTTGTGGTCAACAGCTAGAACTTCTTCAGTCTCTGGAGCCTCTGTAGGAGCAGGCTCTGGGGCAGCATCATGCTCTTTCCTTGAAGACTTAGAGCCCTTTTTCTTCAGCTTTTTCTTGGAGGGAGCATCATCAGATGTATCCTTGTGCTTCCTCTTCCTGGCTTCGACTTCGGCTTGCCTTGTCTTCTTTAGTTCTGAAGCAGCAGAGGGGACCTTTGGCTTCGAGCCAGTCATGCTGGCAAGGAAGACAATGCTGGGTTGTCCCTGCCTTGGAGCATCAGGATTAGCTTCGGCATGCTGCTTGCTCTTCTTAGTAGACATTCTAGGGTCGATGCCAGGACGCCCAATAGATTTCCTCTTTTCAGCTTCATTTTGTGCTTGCACACATTTCTGTGCATAAGCCTTTATGCGTTCTCGAGAGCCTTTGGCTTCTTCACACTTCTTGTGAAATTCAGCCTTGAGGTCATCCAACATCTTCTTGAAAATTTGCACGTCTGCCACACTGAGCTTGTGCATGTGCTTCTTGAAATGTGCCTTCTCATAATCAATCTTGTTTTTGAGCTCGACGATTTTTTGAGCCAAGGCCAATTCATTAGCAATGGCTCCGTGAAACGTGACGCTGATGCCCACAGGCAGCTGCAGGCTATCAATGCTGATGCTCTAGTTGTTAAACCATTCATCGATGAAGTCATTTAGTATATCAACATCAAAGAGGGGAAGATCACTGAAGATCTCCACCTCTTGCTTACTCTTGATCGGCATCTCTAGAGCTTCATCACCAAGATCTTCATCATTGGACGGATCAATGGTGTCTTCTTCGTTGCGCAGAACGGCAGTAGGAGTGAGGGGTTGCCCAACAACTTTCTTGGGCAATTGCTTCTTGGTCCTCTTGGACACACGAGACAGATCTTCAGATTGCCCACTAGATTGAGGAGGTGTAATTTTCACAGGCTTCTTTGTCGAAGCTTTTGGAGCAGCAGGAGCAGAAGGCTTTGAAGCTTTAGCCTTTTTCTTCTGCTTTGGTGGTGATGGAGCATCTTGAGAGTCTGCTTCTTTAGCAGATTTCTCCAGTGCGGCCCTCTAGGCAGCAATGTGGGACATAAGCCCATCAAAGTTGGCGAAGGGGCCAATTCTGTTCTCATTGGCTTCACGTGTGCCATCTGACCATGGAGCAGATGGGCCAGGGTTGAAGTCGAGGCCAAACTCCTTCTTGTTCTTGACAGCTGAATCCTTTGTGAACTGAAGGTTGCGCTTGAAGAGATTGTCTTCACGACACCATAAGAGAGATTATGGGTTGGCATTCTCAGGCTGACGTCCTCGGACCATGAAAGGATAGAACTCCTGATCAATAGATGCAGCCTTTGTCTTTGGTACCAAATTTCTGTATAGATAATCACCCCATGGGCACTCGCATTTTTCTCAACGTATTCAGGTGTCACGAACCACTGCTCTGTCCAATATCTTCGGATCCATTGTATCCAGTTCTTGCACTGTGTGTAGCTCTCTTCTAGGTCAGACTTGTAGAGCTCATATAGATCTGCGGGCAAGTCCAGTGTTGTGTTGCCTTGGTGTTGCCTACCTCCTTTCCATACAGACTGCTCAGTAGCCATAATTATCAGAGAGATAGGCTTCAACATAGTGAAAGGCTTCCGTCTACTTGTCAGCCAAGAACTGGCTTCAGGAGATTCAATGTGACGCTGTAAGAATTCTGCAAATGAATGCAGAGTATGAGAACCAAGGGATTCTCCCGCGGACATGTAACTGTGACAACATTAGAGATGCGAGGGAAGGGGAAGAGGTCATATGCATTCTCAAAATATTTTGAAGATAAATCAGTTTAGAAGACATTGACCTCACAGTGCGAAGACATTCACTTATTGAAGGAAGTTGGTTCCAGACTTGTACGAATCTACGAATAGGTACAAGTGAGGAATCTAACTAGGTTTGATGCATAAGTAAACATACTTTTCAATACATGAGATGTAGAAAGAGACATATCTAGATTTGGAAGTGTATAAACCACTTTTGGTTGAAGTGGATGGATTTGACAGATCAAAAAGACTGTAAAAAGTGAGATTTAATTACCACGGTCGAACTGCTAGACAAAGTGGAGAAGAGAGGCCGAGCAGTTCAATATCCCGCGCTCTAACTTGGCGGTGGGTGTCGGTGTCAAAACTAGCGGATCTCGGGTAGGGGGTCCCGATCTGTGCGTTTTAGGCTGATGTTAACAGGAAGCAAGGGACACAATGTTTACCCAGGTTCGGGCCCTCTCGATGGGGGTAAAACCCTACTTCTTGCTTGATTAATATTGAAGATATGAGTAGTACAAGAGTAGATCTACCACGAGATCATAGAGGCTAAACCCTAGAAGCTAGCCTATGATGATTATGATTGTAATTGTGATCGGCCTTCTAAGGACCAACCTCTCTGGTTTATATAGATACCGGAGAGGTCTAGGGTTTACATGGAGTCGGTTACAAGGAAGGAAATATAATATCCGGATCGCCAAGCTTGCCTTCCACGCAAAGGAGAGTCCATCCAGACACGGGACGGAGTCTTGAGTCTTGCATCTTCACGCTCCAATACTCCAGATGATGTATATAGTCCGGCCGTTCGGATACCCCCTAATCCAGGACTCCCTCAGTAGCCCCTGAACCAGGCTTCAATGACGATGAGTCCGACACGCAGTCTTGTCTTCGGCATTTCAAGGCGGGTTCCTCCTCCGAATACTTCAAAGTTATTATCGAACACGTAGATCGTGTCCGGATCTGCGAGATGATCCCTACATACCATTGTAGGTAACACAACATAAATCTGATTTGCTGGCAATCTTCGTACGTCGTGCCCTTGCATCGTGACCCACCTCGACTCGCGTTGCGAGGCGGTTTTATTGGCATGCCCTGCCAGAGCAGAGATCGTGTTCCTTTTATTACGGGAACTTTCATCAATACGGGCGTGCGCAACCCCACGACGACCGTTGGTATGACTCCGTGTGTCTTCAGATAAGTCTCAAGCGGTCACGCTAAGGACTCTTGGTATTTCCCCCCTTTATAAAGTGGCCAAGTCTTATACCTCTTTTCCACCACCTTTGCGCCCTTTCGCATCTCGAGTTCTAATGCCCGAAACCAAAACTCGAACAACCCAGATCCTCTAATATGTCCAGACCCAACTCTCAGGGCCGGTGGGTGGCCTCCTCGATCCAAGAGGAGGACATTGCAAGGCTCAGGGAGGTCGGATATCTGACCGCCGACATCCAGCACAGGCTTCCCGCTCCAGGGCAGGTCATCCCTATGCCGGAGCCCAACGAGAGTGTCGTGTTTGTTCCTCACTTCCTCCGTGGCTTGGGCCTCACCCTTGATCCCTTTGTGAGGGGGCTCATGTTCTATTACGGGTTAGATTTTCATGATCTAGCTCCGGACGCTATCGTCCATATCTCGTCGTTCATCATCGTGTGCGAGGCTTTTCTCCATGTCGCTCCACACTTCGGCTTATGGCTCAAGACCTTCAATGTGAAGCCGAAGATGATCGAGGGGCGACATGCGGAGTGCGGATGTGCTATAATAAGCAGGAACGCTAATGCCCCATGGCCAGAGGGTTCTATCCCAGAAGTGTCTGATGTATGGCAACGGAGGTGGTTTTATGTCACGGCTCCCAGAGGCACAAAGTGGGTGGCCACCCCTGAGTTCCGCTCGGGCCCTCCGTCACAATTGGCGTCATGGACCGACGTAGGACGGAGTTGGGGGCCCGCTAGTGATGTACCAATACTGCAGAGCCGTATTCGGGAGCTTCTTGAGAAGGACATTAACCTCGTCAGCATAATTCAAGTAATGCTAATCCGACGGATATTGCCGTGCAAACGCCGGCCTCTCCGGATGTGTGAGTTCAATCCAGAGGGTCCGCGGACTATTAAACACTTCTTCGGCCTGACGCTCGAAGGGATGTGTAAATTATTCTTAGGACCACAAGTAAAGTGTCCGGACACCACCGAGGATGTGGGCCTAAGCTGCAATCGCCTAGATTCGCTTTTATTTATCATAGTCATCATTCTGAAAACCCTCCGTGGCCAGGAATGGCTCAGCAAGGTGGAGAGAATCAGGTGTCCGGCGCCACTTCCCGAAGGCTCGCCTAGTCCTACCATAGCCAAGATGCTTGGCCGGGTGCTTAGCAAGATGCCCTCAGGGAAAGGCGAAGGAAAGGACAGTGAAGCCGAACTTCACACACTGCGCATCCGAACTGGGGGAATTACTTCCTCCGCAAAGGAGGATAGTCAAGGAGGGGAATCCAAGGTCTCCTCCCCGCGCGGGAAGAAAAGGGCAGCCTCCGCAGACTTGGAGACGGAGATGCCTACACAGGGGAAGAAAGCGTTGCCAGAGGGCTTTGCCCCGACGGGCATCCTTACCACATCATGCCCATCAACGGACCAGCCCTCAACCAAGCTGTGAGTTAATCATTAATTCGAAAGTACTGCAATTCTCCGACATCATTAATCCAGGATTCGTTTTTGCAGTCCGACTAGCAGCTCTTCTCAACAGAGTTCGTCTTCGGGGGATCTTCCTCCAGAGATGATGGAGAGAGAGACCCCACCCACCTCTCCGCCTCATGAAGCGGGCGACACCAAGGTGTCGTCACAGAGGAGTCCGGATCTGCCGAAGCCGGAAGTTAATACGTCAGACGCCCTGAGCCCGGAGCGTTCGGCTCCCACGGGGGGCGATGAGAAGGGTTCGGCACAGTTCGGTGTCTGGCCGGACATACTGACGGCCTTCTGGAGCGAGCTGTGCTCTCGGAGGAGCACCGCTCATTAATGAGCGCGGTGCTCAAGAAGATTTCATCCGCCACAAGCGGTTTGAATGAAGCATTTACGAGCCTGCTTAGAGGCTTTGAGGTATGTAGTGAAAAATACATTATTTTTGGCTGTGAGGCACGCACTAGGCATGCTCCATATGGATAGTAGCCCCTGAGACTCTGGTTGCCCGCCCTAGGCGGCAAACGGGGGATCATATTGTGTAAGTAATGATTGCGTTGTACATATGCGCAGGTATCTAAAGGTCCGACAGCCGACCCGTCTGTTGAAGTTGCCGAACTGAGGAGGCAGATCGGATCTATTTATGCCGATATCGCGCTGGTGAACGAGCGACTGAACGAGTCACAAGGTATGTGCTCTACATTTCCTTATTATGTTGAATAGGAGAATATGAGAGGGGCATAATATGAATGCGACATGTTTGGGTTGCAGACGAAGCTGCTGCCGTGGAAGCCCTAAGGGCGGAACTTGCCCAAGCCAAGGAGCAGGCTCGGGCTAGCAATGCAGCTGCCTTAAAGGCGGCCGAAGAATTGAGAGCCGAACAGGCTGCTCATCGCCGAAGCGAGGAAAAGATAGCCGAAATGTATGTGGAGTTGAAAAATGCCGCTGACCGATATGAGCTCCTTGAAAAGGAGAATTGGGTTAATTCGGCTGATTTGAACAAAGCACCTAACGCCACCAAGGAGATGCAGACCGAAGTCAGGGGTGTGCGGGAGGAGCTTCGACAGGCCGGTAAAATAGCGGCTGGAGGCTGATATGTCCATTTTGCATCATGCTTTTACGTCAATATTTATTGCATTATGGGCTGTTACTTCACGTTATGTCACAATATTTATGGCTGTTCTCTCTTATTTTACAAGGTTTACATGAAGAGGGAGAATGCTGACAGCTGGAATTCTGGGCTGGAAAAGGAGCAAAAATTGGAGGCCTATTCTGCGCAACTCCAGAAGTCCTGAAACTCCACGGAATACCTTAAAATAAATAAAAAAAAATCATCGCCAAAGATGAAGGCCAGGGGGCCCACACCCTGCTCACAAGGGTGGGGGGCGCCTCCCTGGTCGCGCCTCCCTACCTCGTGGGCCCCCTGATGGCTCTCTAACACCCGTCTTCTCCTATATGAAGTCTTTCAATGAGAAAAAAATAGAAGAGAACCTTTCGGGATGAGACTCCGTCGCCACGAGGCGGAACCTTGGCGGAACCAATCTTGGGCTCTGGCAGAGCTGTTCTGCCGGGGACACTTCCCTCCGGGAGGGGGAAATCATCACCATCGTCATCACCAACGCTCCTCTCATCGGGAGAGGGCAATCTCCATCAACATCTTCACCAACACCATCTCATATCCAAACCCTAGTTCATCTCTCGTATCCAATTCTTGTCTCCAAGTCCGGGATTGGTGCTAGTAGGTTGCTAGTAGTGTTGATTACTCCTTGTAGTTGATGCTAGTTGGTTTATTTGGTGGAAGATCATATGTTTAGATCCTATATGCACATTATTACCCCTCTGATTATGAACATGAATATGCTTTGTGAGTAGTTACTTTTGTTCCCGAGGACAAGGGAGAAGTCTTGCTATTAGTAGTCATGTGAATTTGGTATTCGTTCGATATTTTGATAAGATGTATGTTGTCTAACCTCTAGTGGTGTTATGTGAACGTCGACTACATAACACTTCACCATTATTTGGGCCTAGAGGAAGGCATTGGGAAGTAATAAGTAGATGATGGGTTGCTAGAGTGACAGAAGCTTAAACCCTAGTTTATGTGTTGCTTCGTAAGGGGCTGATTTGGATCGATATGTTTCATGCTATGGTTAGGTTTACCTTAATACTTTTGTTGTAGTTGTAGATGTTTGCAATAGAGGTTAATCATAAGTGGGATGCTTGTCCAAGTAAGGGAAGTACCCAAGCACCGATCCACCCACATATCAAATTATCAAAGTACCGAACACGAATCATATGAGCGTGATGAAAACTAGCTTGACGATATTCCCATGTGTCCTCGGGAGCGCTTTTCCTATTATAAGGGTTTGTCCAGGCTTGTCCTTTGCTAAAAAAAGGATTGGGCCACCTTGCTGCACTTTATTTACTTTTTTTACTTGTTGCTCGTTACAATTTATCTTATCACAAAACTATCTGTTACCACTTATTTCAGTACTTGCAGAAAATACCTTGCTGAAAACTGCTTATCATTTCCTTCTGCTCCTCGTTGGGTTCGACACTCTTACTTATCGAAAGGACTACGATAGATTCCCTATACTTGAGGGTCATCAAGACTCTTTTCTGGCGCCGTTGCCGGGGAGTGAAGCGCCTTTGGTAGGTGGAATTTGATAAGGAAAAATTTATTTAGTGTGCTGAAATTTTCTGTCACTTGTTACTATGGAAAGTAATTGCCCGAGGGGCTTGTTCGGGGTATCTTCACCCCGTTCAGTTGAGCCAAGAGTTGCTCCTCAACCTACTGAACCTATTGAACCTACTGAAAATGAAATTCCTTTTCAGATTCCTTCGGGTATGATGGAAAAACTGCTACCTAACACTTTTGCAGGAGATGGACCAAAGCATCCTGACGAACATCTACGCTATGTGGATGATATTTGTGGACTATTTAAGCTTGCAGGTATACCCGATGATGTTGTTAAGAAGAAGGCTTTCCCTTTATCTTTGGACGGAGACGCATTGACATGGTATAGGCTATGTGATGATATGAGATCATGGAACTATAAAAGATTGAAATTGGAATTTCACCAAAAGTATTACCCTATGCATCTTGTTCATCGTGATCGCAGTTATATATATAATTTTTGGCCTCGCGAAGGAGAAAGCATCGCTCAAGCTTGGGGGAGGCTTAAATCAATGTTATATTCATGTCCCAATCATGAGCTTGCAAAAGAATTAATTATGCAAAGTTTTTATGCTCGGCTTTCTAGTAACAATCACACCATGCTCGACAATTGTTGTGCTGGATCTTTTATGATGAAGCCTATTGAATTTAGATGGAATTTATTGGATAGAATTAAACGCAACTCTGAAGATTGGGACCTCGACGAAGGTAAGAAGTCAGGTATGACACCTAAGTTTGATTGTGTTAAATCTTTTATGGATACCGATATTTTCCGTAAGTTTAGCACTAAATATGGACTTGACTCTGAGATAGTAGCTTCTTTCTGTGAATCTTTTGCTACTTATGTTGATATCCCCAAGGAGAAGTGGTTTAAATATCATCCTCCCATAGAAGTAAAAGTAGCTGCACCTGTTAAAGTTGAAGAAAAGATTGTCACTTATAATGATCCTATTGTTCCTACTTCTTATGCGGAGAAACCACCTTTCTCTGTTAGAATGAAGGATCATGCTAAAGCTTCAACTGTTGTTCGTAAAAGCAATACTAGGACTTATACACCTCCTGAGCAAGTCAAAGTAGAACCTAATATTGCTATTGTTAAAGATCTCTTGTCTGATAATATTGATGGGCATGTTATTCAATTCTCTGGTGAAACCGCTAGAATTGCTAAACCCTGTGATAGAGATAAACATAAACCTGTGGTAGGCGTGCCTGTTATTTCTGTTAAAATAGGAGATCATTGTTATCATGGCTTATGTGATATGGGTGCTAGTGCTAGTGTAATACCCATTGATTTATACAGAGAAATTATGCATGATATTGCACCTGCTGAGTTAGAAGAAATTGATGTTACAATTAAACTTGCCAATAGAGATACTCTTTCACCAGTGGGAATTGTTAGAGATGTTGAAGTCTTGTGTGGGAAAACCAAATATCCCGCTGATTTTCTTGTTCTTGGTTCTCCACAAGATAGCTTTTGTCCCATTATATTTGGTAGACCCTTCTTGAATACTGTTAATGCTACGATAGACTGCAAAAAGAATGTTGTTACTGTTGGTTTGGATGATATGGTTCATGAGTTTAATTTCTCAAAATTTAGTAAACAACATCGTGAGGAAGAATTGCCTAGTAAGGATGAAATTATTGGTCTTGCTTCTATAGCTGTACCTCCTAGTGATCCTTTAGAACACTATTTGCTAGACCATGAAAATGATATGTTCATGAATGAAAGAAGGGAAATAGATGAAGTATTCTTTAAATAGGAACCTATTCTGCAACACAATTTGCCTGTTGAAATTCTAGGGGATCCTCCTCCACCCAAGGGTGATCCCATGTTTGAGCTTAAACCGTTGCCTGATGATCTTAAATATGCTTATCTTGATGAAAAGAAAATATATCCTGTCATTATTAGTGCTAACCTTTCAGAGCATGAAGAAGAAAGATCATTGAAAACTCTAAAAAAAGCACCATGCCGCTATTGGATATACTCTGGATGATCTTAAGGGCATTAGTCCCACTCTATGCCAACATAAAATAAATTTGGAAGCTGATACCAAACTAGTTTGCGATCCTCAACGACGTTTGAATCCTAAAATGAAAGAAGTGGTAAGAAAATAAATACTCAATGTCGGTGTCAAAACCGGCGGATCTCGGGTAGGGGGTCCCGAACTATGCGTCTAGGCGGATGGTAACAAGAGACAAGGGACACGATGTTTTACCCAGGTTCGGGCCCTCTTGATGGAGGTAAAACCCTACGTCCTGCTTGATTAATATTGATGATGTGTGTTACAAGAGTGGATCTACCACGAGATCAAGGAGGCTAAACCCTAGAAGCTAGCCTATGGTATGATTGTTGTTCGTCCTATGGACTAAAGCCATCCAATTTATATAGACACCGGAGAGGGCTAGGGTTACACAGAGTCGGTTAAAATGGTAAGAGATCTACATATCCGTATCGCCAAGCTTGCCTTCCACGCCAAGGAAAGTCCCATCCGGACACGGGACGAAGTCTTCAATCTTGTATCTTCATAGTCTTGGAGTCCGGCCGATCATGATAGTTCGGCTATCCGGACACCCCCTAGTATGGAACTCCCTCAGTAGCCCCTGAACCAGGCTTCAATGACGATGAGTCCGGCGCGCATGTTGTCTTCGGCATTGCAAGGCGGGTTCTTCCTCCGAATAATTTATAGAAGATTGTGAACACCAGGATAGTGTCCGGCTCTGCAAAAATAAATTCCATGTACCACCGTAGAGAGAATAATATTACACAAGTTCAATCTGCTGACGTATTTTGTGGCATGACGTCACACCATTAACAAGCCTTTACTCGAATTGTTTTTATCGTATCACCTCAGCGCATCTAGCGAGGCGGTTTCCTTGGCACGTCTTGTCGAAGCAGAGATCGTGTTCCCCTTATTCCGGGATTCCCATCAATACGGACGTGGGTAACCCAACCGCGCCATTGATTGTGACGTTTGGGAGATAAGCGAGTTTTACCAGGCCGGTGCAGACACATGTTTTTGTTCGCCCATATAAGGGGATAAAGATCCAACCCTTTTACCTGCGCCTTCTTCCTCCTTGGCTTATCCATCTCCGCGAACTCGAGCTCCAGCGCCCAAGTCCGCACTTCTCACCTCAACCTTCTCCACCTATGTACGGAGCGGGAGGCAAGTGGATGGCCTCTTCCGTCACGGAGGGGCAGATCCAGAAGCTGCGCGACGCCTGATATTTGTCCAGCGACATCGCGCACTGGCTCCCTGACGAGGGAGAGCTCATCCCCACCCCCAGGCCCCACGAGAGGGTAGTATTTCTTCCCCATTTCCTCCGCGGACTGGGCTTCCCACTTCATCCCTTTGTTCGGGGGCTCATGTTCTACTACGGCCTAGATTTCCATGATCTGGCCCCGAATTTCATCCTCAACATCTCTGTGTTTATCGTCGTGTGCGAGGCCTTCCTCTGCATCCCCACTTCGGCTTGTGGCTCAAGAACTTCAGTTTCAAGCCTAAGGTTGTGAAGGGCAGCCAAGCGGAGTGCGGAGGCGCCATGGTGGGCAGGATGTCCCACGTTACGTGGCTGGAGGGCACCTTTGTGGAAACCATCAAGGGGTGGCAATTGGGGTGGTTCTACATCACCGAGCCGCGTGACCCTGATTGGGTAGCGGCCCCCAAATTCAGATCCAGCATCCCTACACGGGTCACCTCCTGGAAAGAGAGTGGCCGGATCTGGGGCGATTCGGAGGAGCTGACCGGACTCCAAGCCTGCATCCAAAAGCTGGTGGATAAGAAGCTCAAGCTTGTCAATGTAGTCCAGGTCATGCTCATCCACCGGATTCTCCCGTGCCAGCGACGGGGCTTCAACATGTGGGAGTTCGATCTGGCGGAGCACCAGACCCTGAGCGGGCTCTTCGACACTACGTACGAAGATGTCTAGAAGGTGATGTTCAAGGGCGCCGAGGCTCCCGCATCCGCTACCGAAGATCGCGGATTCCGCTCGCAGCGTCCAGCTGATGAGGTAAGTGATTTTGCCACTTGTTTTCCATAGTTTGACTCTATGCGGGATCTAAACTCCCTTTACCTTTGACAGGACTGGCTGGCGAAGGCCGAACGGACTATCTGTCCGGCCCCATTGCCAGAGGACCCAGCGGACGCCCGCCTAACGGGGCTGCTGGCTCCGGCACCCCACGTGGTGCCGGAGAAGAAGGCCATTAAGAAGGCCACAAGGACTCGGAAGAGTTCCCATTTTCAAGTGCTATCGGATGATGAATCCGAGGCCGACTCCTCCCACCAAGGCGAGGAGGAGAAGAAGAAAGCCTCTCCCCCAGCGGGGGGAGGGAAGAAAAGGAAGGCCTCCCCAACAAGGGAGGCCGAAGGGTCCAAGAAGGGAAAAACTCGTCCCCCAGACTGCTCTGCCAATGCCAGTGACGACGACGAGGACTGGCCTCCAAGGGCCAAGCCCCTGGCGAGATCGTAAGTATCCGGACTCCCGAATAACTTCAAGGTTTTTCCTTTTCGCCACATAATGTCTTTCTAATGCCGCATACAACCATGCAGTCCGCCCAAGGATGATCTTCCCGCTTCGTCGCGCGGGTCCTTAGGTGCGTCGGATATGGATTCTCTTCCGACTGCCTCCACCCCCCGTGACGCGGACAATGCCGAGGTGGGATCCCAGGAAGGGACCCACCAGGAGGAGAAGGCCCCGGAGGTGTCACAGGACAACCTCCCGGACTTTGCACCGGACTCGGCCCCGGAACCCACAGTGGCTCCGGAGTCCGGCGGGCGACCCCTTCGTAAGAAGGGCAAGACCGTGACGCCGGCAGCCTCCATCCAACCGGAGGCGCCGGATAGCTTGCTGGAGGCGCTTAATGGCGCCTCCATCAAAGAGGAACACCGCACCGTTATGAGTGCGGTGATTCAGAAGGTGCAGCTCGCCAAGAGCGGGCTGACCGAAGCCTGCAGCAGCCTTCTATCAGGCTTTGAGGTAACAATTTTGATATATGTAAAATAGTACCGCATAGACAGTAGCCCCTGATGCTTGGTTCGGTGTTCGGAAAGAAAAGCCGGACTGAGGATCTAAAAAGATATATGCAGGAGTCATAAAAAATATGTCAATATGGGATTGCAGGTTGTGCTGCTGACCTCTGCCACACCGACTGCGAAGGTCAATACTTTGAAGGAAAACCTTGAGCGGTCCGAGAACGAGCTCGGCCGTGCCAAGAAGCAGCTCGAGGACAAGGAAGGTGAGTAACACCTTATTAAAATTGTACCTTACAGAAAAGGATTTTGGTTGCAAAAAGAATGACAAGGATAACGTGGGTATTGCAGGGGCCACTAACGATGTGGCGACCCTGAAAGAGGCAGTGGCCACGGCTGAACGCAATGCGGCCGCGGAGCGCACCGAGCGAGAGAAGCAGGAGGCGCGGGTGGCGGAGGTACAACAAGAGCTCCAGGATCTCGTGAAAAAACATGAGAGCCTGGAGCGTGACTTGAAGACTCGAGAGTCTGAGCTTGCAACGGCTCTTGAGAGTGCCAAGCCGCTAAGGCCGAAGCCTACAAGGCCCTCCAGGAGATTGAGGCGGTGACAAAAATAGCAGCGGGCAAGGCATTTTTCATGCAAAGTAAGCATGTGAGTGTTAATTACCTGTTGCTTACCTGAATTTGGAGCTCTCCAGGAGCGTTCACAAATCTTCCCACAGCGTGTCCGATGCTGCCGCATTCTATCGGGCCGAGGAGGGGAGCTCGACAGAGAAGGTCTTCTGGTCTCAGTATGCTGAGGCCGGACATCCGGTGCCCCTTAGCGACCAGTTGAAGCAGCTGGTCGAGCTCCACAAGGCGGTCGAACAGGCCATGAAGGGCCTCATAGTTCGGCTGTGGCCTAAGGAGGCCATGCCTGGGAGCTACTTCGGCCTGGTGCGGCGGCTGGTGGATGCGTGCCCGTGGGTTGAAGTCATCAAGCACTCCGCCTGTATTGAGGGTGCCCGTCGGGCCCTTGCCCGCGCAAAGGTGCACTGGGGCAAGATGGATGCCCAGAAGCTTGTGACGGACCCGCCACCAGAGGGCAAGGAGCATCGCACGCCTGAGATGTATTATAAGAGTGTGCTGAAGGGCGCCCGCACTATTGCAGGGGAGTGCTCCAAAGATGTAATTTTTGAGTAGACTCACATTTTGTTATCCTGTGCGCTAAAAACTTAGTTCATATGCGCTAAGCAATGCTTGTTAATTTAAAATATTACCTTCTGTGCGGCTGTTTATCAAATCTGAGAGATGGCAAGTCGTCGGCTTCGGCCCCCATGCCACGAGTGCTGGGGTGTTCGGGATAAACTTGAGCACTCTTGTTCCCATTTTTGGGTCCATCTAGGGAGGCGCTCAACACAGCGAACAAGGCAACCGGACTTATAATGCTTTAACACTCTCACTTAGCCATAGAATTCTATAATTTTAAATTTCGGCGAAGCCCCTAGTCTTCGGAAGGCTGAATTTGGGGCGCTATCCACGCCTGGGCCGGACAAGATCCGGCTCCTCGCTCTAAGCGGCATAAGTCTTTAAGGACTCACAAAAAACCTCTCGAACAGCGACCGGCTCTCGCCTCATCATGACGGTCAGTTTTAGCTTTCTCCACTGAGGCATTAACCCAGCTCAACTGGGGCGCAATCGCAGTGGTTCTCCCAGTGCTACCTTAGCCGATACAATGGAACATAAGGTACCAAAACATGGGAGCCGGGCAAACCCAACTATTGACGCAAGACATGATTCGGAGCCGATGCATATAGTGCTATAAGTTCGGGGTGCCGCACTTGTGAAAGTGTTCGGACTTATCACACCATGATGCGGGAAACATAAGCCCCTGGTGTATTTTAGCAGTACCAAAGTGTACGGATGCAACATGCCATAAATGAACATATGTATAAAAAGGAAATGCAATTATAAGCAAAAAGGTGCTGCATTGTTTATTTAAGAAAGACTGCTGTAAGTGCAGAACGATACAAATGGTGCGATAAGCAAGGGATGGGACTGTTAAACATGTCCCCCTCCAGGGGTAGGCTGCCGAATGGTGTGTAAAACAGATTTAATGCTCGTAATGGAGACCACCTGGATATTCGTTGTAGCCTTTATCCTTCCCTGGTTGTTGCATCGTTAGTTCGGCAGGTCTGCTGCCGGACAGGGCCTCTGACGAACGGAGTCCTGTGGGTAAAAAAGGAAAAAGAAAAGAAAAAAGAACGACACACTTGAGAGCCCATGGTGTGGTTGAGCCACAGTCTGGGCTTATCATGGTCGTGCCCCTCTCCCCATGCCCATGGTATCTTCAGAGCGTAATGGTGTACGCGAAGGACCTATTTTGACGTTTTACAGGGGCCGGGGTTGGGGCTGCACTGCTACGCGTGCTCGGATCGTGCCAGGTGGTCTTGTTGTAGGTTACTCCGGGCGCGCTTAGCTGTGTCCGGCCGCTTAACGGCCGGACTCGAGAATTGCCTTAAGAGGCCGCATTGTACTTCTGCCGCGAGAGCCGCTGTATGTTCCTCCGTTCGGTGAGAACGTTCAGTGTTTCCGTTGACCGTGATGACTCCTCGAGGGCCTGGCATCTTGAGCTTGAGGTATGCGTAGTGCGGCACCGCGTTGAACTTTGCAAATGCGGTTCGTCCGAGCAGGGCGTGATAGCCGCTGCGGAACGGAACTATGTCGAAGATTAACTCCTCGCTTTGGAAGTTATCTGGGTCCGAAGACCACTTCCAGTGTGACCGAGCCTGTACAATTGGCTTCTACACCTGGTATGATGCCTTTAAAGGTCGTCTTGGTAGGTTTAATCCTTGAGGGGTCTATGCCCATTTTGCGCACTGTATCCTGATAAAGCAGGTTCAGGCTGCTGCCGCCGTCCATCAGGACTCTGGTGAGGTGAAATCCATCGACGATTGGGTCTAGGACCAATGCAGCGAATCTGCCATGGCGGATGCTGGTGGGGTGGTCCCTTCGGTCAAAGGTGATCGGGCAGGAGGACCATGGATTGAACTTCGGGGCGACTGGCTCCATCGCGTATACATCCCTGAGTGCACGCTTCCGCTCCCTTTTGGGTATGTGCGTTGCGTATATCATGTTCACCGTCCGCACCTGTGGGGGGAAACCCTTCTGTCCTCTATTGTTCGGCGGTCGGGTCTCTTCCTCATCATTGCTATGCAGCCCCTTGTCATTGTTTTCGGCAATTAACTTGCCTGCCTGCTTGAATACCCAACAGTCCCTATTGGTGTGGTTAGCTGGCTTTTCGGGGGTGCCATGTATCTGGCACAAGCGGTCGAGTATTCGGTCCAAATTGGACGGACCCGGAGCAGTTCTTTTGAATGGCTTTTTCCGCTGACCGGGTTTAGAGCCTCTGAATCCGGCATTGACTGCCGTATCTTCACTATTGTTGCCGTTGATGCGGTGTTTGCTTTTGTTACGACGCGACCTACCATTCCGGTCCTTGAAATCCGGACTGCTAGAATTTTTGCTGAGGTTGTTGCTGCATGCTAGCCAGCTGTCCTCACCCGCGCAAAAGCGGGTCATGAGTGATGTAAGGGCTTCCATGGATTTCGGCTTTTCCTGTCCCAGGTGCCGGGCAAGCCACTCGTGCGGATGTTATGCTTGAAGGCTGCGAGAGCCTCAGCATCCGGACAGTCGACGATTTGGTTTTTCTTGGTTAAGAACCGTGTCCAGAATTGTCTGGCCGATTCGTCTGGCTGCTGAATTATGTGGCTTAGGTCATCAGCGTCTGGTGGTCGCACATACGTGCCTTGGAAGTTATCGAGGAATGCGGCTTCCAGGTCTTCCCAACTCCCAATTGACTCTGCTGGCAGGCTGTTAAGCCAATGCCGGGCTGGTCCTTTAAGCTTGAGGGGGAGATATTTGATGGTGTGAAGATCGTCACCGCGGGCCATGAATGTGAAGAAGATAGTCTTCGATCCAAACCGCGGGGTCTGTTGTGCCATCGTAAGATTCGATATTCACGGGTTTAAACCCTTCGGGGATTTGATGATCCATTACTTCATCTGTGAAGCATAGTGGGTGTGCGGCGCCTCTGTACTAGGCGATATCACGACGGAGCTCAAAAGAGCTTTGTCTGTTTGTTCGGCCCGGCCGGACATACTGTGTCCGGTGCGTCGGTTGTCGTCACGTACTGTGGGGCGCCCATGCGATCCATAGATCGATCTTGATTGTCTTGCCTTATCCTCCAATATATCTCGCATGTCCGGAGCGTTCCCCTATGGCCTTGTGCTTTTCGAGCGATGCCGGGGTATGGGTCTAGTGAAGGGCCTAGAGGCCTCTCTGTCGCGATCACGGGGTGGTCGGTCAGCCGTACTGTCTCCTGGTGATGCGGGTGCATACGCTTCCTCCTCTAATCGGGGGAGCAGCTTGTGTTTAGGGTAGCTTTTGGAGGGGCGTTCGAGCTCATGCTCTTCGGCCGCGAGGACTTCAGTCCATCTGTCGGCTAGCAGATCTTGATCAGCTCTAAGCTGTTGCTGCTTTTTCTTGAGGCTGTTCGCTGTGGCCATAAGCCTGCGTTTAGAACGCTCTTGTTGGACGGGATCCTCAGGCACGACGAATTCATCATCGTCGAGGCTTGCTTCGTCTCCAGAGGGAGGCATATAATCCTCTACCTCTTCTTCTGCCGCTCTCTCATGAGGGATGGCGTCTCCATCCTCCTAAGCTGGATCTTGCTGGAGTCAGGTGTATTATTATCTCCGATGCCGGAATCTTCATTCTTGCTGTGGCGGGATTTAGAGCGGCGCCGCTGACGTCGGCGCTTGGGCTGTTTCTAGGAGGGGTCATCCTCCACTGTTCCTTTGCCATTCCCATCCTTTGGGATATCCACCATGTATATGTCATATGATGAGGTGGCTTTCCAGTGCCCGGTGGGCGCTTGTTCTTGCTCATCTCCGGCATCGTCGTCCATACCGTCGATGTCTTCGGAGTCGTAGTCTAGCATGTCGGTTAGATCGTCGACAGCGGCTACCATGTGGGTGGTGGGTGGGCTTTGAATTTCTTCGTCATCCGCATCCCAACCGCCCTGACCGTAGTCCGGCCAGGGCTCTCCTGATAACGAGAGATACTTTAGCGAACTCAAGATGTCGCCGAAAGGTGAGTGTTGAAAGATGTCCGCTGCGGTGAACTCCATGATCGGCGCCCAATCGGATTCGATCGGAGGGGGCGCGGGAGGTTCGAAGTCCGGCGAGGAATCCGGCACCTCGGAGTCACGAGCTTTATGAGGGACAAGGTCAGTGTTCGGCTCTATTGCCGTAGAGGTTGCAGCCCCCGAGGCGGTGTCTAGCCATCCGTCCTCGATCTGCGCAGCCGGCTCCGAATTGAAGATCAGAGCGGGTTCGAGTGCGGCCTCCAGGGTACTGTCCGGCTACAGAGCTAAATCATACTCGCCGTGACAGTGTGGCACGCTCGGCTGTGGCTTGAATCCATCGAGGATCAAGTCCCCGCGGATGTCAGCCGTGAAGTTCAAACTTCCAAATCTGACCTGACGACCAGGGGCGTAGCTTTCGATCTGCTCCAGATGGCCAAGCGAATTGGCCCGCAGTGCAAAGCCGCCGAATACGAAGATCTGTCCGGGGAGAAAGGTCTCACCCTGGACTGCGTTGTTGATGATGGTCGAAGAAGCCATCGAGGCTATCGGTGACGACACAGAGGAACTCTCAATGAAAGCACCAATGTCGGTGTCAAAACCGGCAGATCTCGGGTAGGGGGTCCCGAACTGTGCGTCTAGGTGGATGGTAATAGGAGACAAGGGACACGATGTTTTACCCAGGTTCGGGCCCTCTTGATGGAGGTAAAACCCTACGTCCTGCTTGATTAATATTGATGATGTGTGTTACAAGAGTGGATCTACCACGAGATCAAGGAGGCTAAACCCTAGAAGCTAGCCTATGGTATGATTGTTGTTCGTCCTATGGACTAAAGCCATTCGGTTTATATAGACATCGGAGAGGGATAGGGTTACACAAAGTCGGTTACAATGGTAGGAGATCTACATATCCGTATCGCCAAGCTTGCCTTCCACGCCAAGGAAAGTCCCATCCGGACACGGGACGAAGTCTTCAATCTTGTATCTTCATAGTCTTGGAGTCCGGCCGATCATGATAGTTTGGCTATCCGGACACCCCCTAGTCCGGAACTCCCTCACTCAAGCTTCTGGAGGCAGGTATAATTTATCCCGTTGCTGATAGTCAGTGGGTAAGTCCTGTCCATTGTGTCCCTAAGAAGGGAGGTATTACTGTTGTCCCTAATGACAAAGATGAATTGATTCCGCAAAGAATTATCACAGGTTATAGGATGGTAATTGATTTCCGCAAATTGAATAAGGCTACTAAGAAAGATCATTACCCCTTACCTTTTATTGATCAAATGCTAGAAAGATTATGCAAACATACACACTATTGCTTTCTAGATGGTTATTCCGTTTTTTCTCAAATACCAGTGTCGGGTAAAGATCAATCAAAGACTACTTTTACATGCCCTTTTGGTACTTTTGCTTATAGACGTATGCCTTTTGGTTTATGTAATGCACCTGCTACCTTCCAAAGATGCATGATGGCTATATTCTCTGACTTCTGCGAGAAAATTTGTGAGGTTTTCATGGATGACTTTTCCGTCTATGGTTCCTCTTTTGATGATTGCTTGAGCAATCTTGCTCGAGTATTGCAGAGATGTGAAGAAACTAATCTTGTCTTTAATTGGGAGAAGTGCCACTTTATGGTTAATGAAGGTATTGTCTTGGGGCACAAGGTTTCTGAAAGAGGTATTGAAGTTGATAAAGCCAAGTCCTACAAATGCGTATGCAGACTTGGCGAAGAGTACCGCCGATGCAGCCAAGTTTTTCGAGAATCAAGGTGATAAAGAAGTGGAGAAGCTTTTCTGGTCGCAATTCAATGCTCCCGCGTGCCCGCTGCCGTTGAGTGAGAAGATGGCTGCCGTGGCGAAACTTCATAGGCTATCCGGGCTTGCCATGCGGTCTGTAATAGACCATCTTTGGCCAAAGGAGCCGAAGCCGGATAGTTACTTTGGTTTGGTGCAACAATTCCTTGGGGCCGTGTCTCAGATCGACGCCATGAGAAGGTCAGCGTGCATAGAGGGTGCACGAATGGCTCTTGCCCGCGTTAAGGCATATTGGACAGATATGGAGGCCACCATTGTAGTGACCCAGAATCCAACGGGAGGCCAGGATCAGGCCGACCACTACTTGGAGCAGGTAGCAGAAGGTGCCCGCTTAATAGAGGTGCAGTGCTCGAAGAATGTCTTGTTTGAATGAAAAATCGAATCATTGTAAAAAGAATGTTATTTTGATTACAAGGCTATATTTATACTGTTTGCCTGAAAGTATTATTGTGTCTCCTGCGCGGTCGTTTATATATATATATGTATAATCCAAAAGTTAGCAGTCGTTGCCTTTTGCCCCCACGCATACAATGCGGGGGTGTTCGCGAAAAATATGCATAATCATACTTGATCCAACATCTTGGTCCATTAAGGAGGTGATCGCACGTCGAACTAGGAAACCGGACTATATAGCTGTAACACTTTCGCTTAGCCATGGGATTTTAATGGTGGGGCTACTATGTAGCCCCTGGTACCTTCGCGTACATCCGAATACGGGCGCGTGTGTACATGACTGGGAAACGGTCCTTCGTTAATGCGGAGGAATCCTAAAGATTCCGGTAAGTCTTCGAGTGGTTGAACAGTCTCTCGATGTATCATGATAGTCAGTTTTTGGCTTTCTCTACTGAGGTGCTCGTCTAGAATAACCAGGGCACAATCACAGTAGTTCTCCTTTGGCCGCCTTAGCCGATAAGAACGGAACGTAAGGCGGCAAACCCAGGAGCCGGGCAAACCCAACATTTGACCAAAGACATGATTCGGAGCTGATGCATATAAGGCCAAACTCGTGACGCCGAACACTCCCAAAGGTATTCGGACTTTAGAGCAAAACATGGGCTGAAAAGCGCCCTTTCATTATAAACCCTGTATTTCCAGGTATGTGCATCGGCCTGCCATGGCGAAATGCCAATAAGGGCAGTATCCTTTGTGGGTATAGTACCTCTGGGATGTGTGAACAACAAGAGCCAATATAAAATGTTTACACAGGGGCTTAATCTAAATAGAAACCTTTGAGCGGGGCCCTGCTGCACGTCTGCGCCTTTATCTCCATTGTGCCGTTTCCTGGAAGGGTATCGCACGCGTTGTGTCTGTAAAAAAGAAAAACTCATGTAAAAAGGGTACGACGTAAGCGTGCGATGGATGATAAAAGTGTAAGGCATTGGCCTGTAAATAAGGTCAGGCCGACAATGGGGTTTTATTAAATATTTGTAGCCCCTGGTGTCCTCTATGGGATTACATATACAGCGCCCTGGGTCACTTTTATCCGGGCAGCCGGACTCGTCTAACCGTGTCCGTGGTCTTAACGACCGTTCATGTTTTTGGGTAACGGAGGCCGCTTAGAGTTCGGCCTCTAGGGCCGTCGCGTATTCCTCCGCGCGTGAAGAGTGCTTTGTGTTTCCGTTAACGGTGATGACGCCACATGGACCGGGCATCTTTAGTGTAAGGTAGGCATAGTGTGGTACTGCGTTGAAGCGGACGAAGGCCGCTGTTCCGAGCATTGCGTGATAGCCGCTTTGGAAGGGTGCGATGGTGAAGAGTAGTTCTTCGCATCTGGAGTTGCCTGGGGAGCCGAATGTTGCCTCCAATACGACGGACCCCGTGCCATAGGCTTCAACGGCTGGTATCACCCCTTCAAAGTTGGTGCTGTTTTGGCTAATTTTGGATGGGTCTATCCCCATCCCACGGACAGTGTCTTGGTATATTAAATTGAGACTACTGCCGCCGTGCATGAGGACGTGGGTGAGATGGTATCCGTTGATTATTGGGTCGAGCACCAAGGCCTCTGATCCTCCGCGCCGAACACTAGTCAGGCAGTCTGTGTGATTGAAGGTGATCGGACAAGCCATCCAGTAGTTAGGTGTGGGTACGATGGGCTCTATAGCGTACGCGCCTCTGAGCGCGCGTTCGTGCCTTCTCGTGGATGTGTGAGTCGCGTGGATCATGTTTATTGTTTTAACCTCGGGTGGGAATTTTTTTTCTGTCCCCAAGTGTTCGGCAGGCGAGGCTCATCCTCGTCTTCACTTGGTGTTCCCCTTCCCTTGTGTTCGGCATTTAATTTGCCGGCCTGCATGAAGACCCAGCACTTTCTGTGCGTGTGGTTTGTAGGTTTGTCAGGGGTGCCATGAAATTGGCACAGTCTGTCCAGGACTCTGTTCAGACCGGATCGTGTCTCTTTACTGCCTTTAAATGGCTTCTTTTGCTTATCGGGTCGAGAGCCCCTGAATCCGGCGTTGACCGCTGTGTTGCCCGGGCTCTCTTCCTTGTTTTGACGTTTGTTTTTATTATGCCATGACTTCCTGTTGCCATCACTTATTTCGGATGTGCTTGGGTCGCTGGTGCCTTTACGGGCCAACCAACTATCTTCACAGGCGCAAAAGCGGGTCATAAGGCTTGTTAGGGCTGCCATTGTCCTTAGCTTTTCTTGGCCAAGGTGCCTGGCAAGCCACTCGTAGCGGATGCTGTGTTTGAATGCCGCTAAGGCTTCAGCATCCGGACAGTCGACAATTTGATTCTTCTTAGTGAGGAATCTGTTCCAAAGCTTGCGGGCAGACTCTCCGGGTTGTTGGATTATGTGACTTAAATCATCCGCATCCGGAGGCCGGACATAAGTCCCTTGAAAATTGGCCCTGAAAGCGTCCTCGAGTTCCTCCCAACTGCCGATTGAATTTTCGGGGAGGCTTTTCAACCAGTGTCTAGTTGGTCCCTTCAACTTGAGGGGGAGGTACTTGATGGCATGGAGGTCATCCCCACGAGCCATGTGAATATGCAGGATAAAATCCTCGATCCAGACCCCTGGGTCTGTCATTCCGTCGTATGCCTCTATGTTCACAGGTTTAAAACCCCGTGGAAATTCGTGGTCCAGTACTTCTTTACTGAAGCACAGGGGGTGGGCAGCCCCTCTGTATTTGGACGCGTTGTGGCATGCCGTCGGCTGTTGTTGTGTCCGGTCTTTATTCCGAACTGGTATTCGATTGGTATAATCGTTTTGGTGACCATAATCCCTCATCGGGATGTGTCCTTTAGATCCGTAGATGGACCTAGCCGCACAGGCTTTCTGATCCAGGTGCTCACGCAAATCGTGCGAGGCGTCGGTAGCTGCTCTGTTGCGGTTATGAAGTGGTACGTCCGGCCTCCGGGTCGTGTTATTATTTCGTGGAATGGCCTCGTCGTCGAATTCGGGCAGTAGCTTGCGCTTTGGATAGCTCTTTGTATGCCGATCGTCGCCGTATCTTCCTTCAGTGTCTAGCACTTTATTCCATCTGTGATTGAGCGTTTCCTGTGTGGCTTTTAGCCGTTGCTTCTGCTTCTTTAGACTTCTCGCAGTGGCCATAAGCTTTCTGTGGAGGTTATCTCGTTCCACGCGTTTTTCCGGGATGATGAATGCATCGTCATCCGGATTGTGTTCTTGTCCTTGGGCGGTTTGAGGAACTCGTCCTTTGGGATCTTTGTGATCGGGTGTCTACTCCGAACTGTGTCCGACGTGACCTGGCTTGTCCTGCTCCATCGCTGGGTCCATTTGGTCGTTGTTGCCTTCGGGGTTGACTGGTGTGTCGATCTTTTGGCGCTCTTGTCGCTATTTTTACTGTTGCTGGACTTGGAGCGGCGTCTGCGGCGTCGCTTTGGTTTTTGTCCGGGGGTTTTATCTTCCGGATTGTCACCGTCATCCTTAGGTGTGTCCACCATGTATATATCGTGCGACGGGGTGGCTGTCCACCGCCCTGTGAGCGGTGGTTCCTGTTCTTCTCCTGCATCGTCGTCCATACCGTCAATGTCTTCGGAGTCAAATTCAAGCACATCGGTTAGATCATCGACCATCGCAATGAAGTGGGTGGTGGGTGGGCAGCGAATTCCTTCGTCGCCTACTTCCCACTCGAGCCGGACATAGTTTGGCCAAGAGCCTCCTGACAAAGAGAGAGACTTTAGTGAGTTCAGCATGTCGCCAAAGGGCGAGTGCTGGAAGATATCTGTAGCGGTAAACTCCATTACAGGAGCCCAACGAGGCTCGGCGGGCTCGGGAGCACGCGGACTAGAACCTACAACTGGATACGAGTCCGGGGGTCCGGAGTCACATGCTTCCTTGGAAGTGAGGCCTGTGTTCGGCTCTACCGCCGATAAATGTGCGGCCAGCGGGGCGGGGTCCATCCACCCGTCCTTGGGCCATGCAGTCCGCTCCAGATTTAGGTCTGGGGCTACTGCAGGGGTGATATCTCGAGTACTGTCCGACAGCAGCTCTAGGCCGCTCTCATCGTGACTGTCCGGCGCCCCTGACACGGGCCCGATTCTGTCGAAGATCAAGTCTCCGTGGGTATCGGCCGTGTAGTTCAGGTTTCCGAACCTAACCTGGTGGACAGGGGCGTAGCTATCGATCTGCTCCAGCTGGCCAAGCGAGTTGGCCCGCAGTGCGAAGCCGCCGAACACGAAGATTTTCTGGGGAGAAAAGTCTCGTCCTGGACTGTGTTGTCGAAGATTGAGGGAGCCATCAAGCCTTGCAGCGACGACACAGAGGAACTCTCAATGAAAGCACCAATGTCGGTGTCAAAACCGGAAGATCTCGGGTAGGGGGTCCCGATCTGTGCGTCTTAGGCTGATGGTAATAGGAAGCAAGGGACACAATGTTTACCCAGGTTTGGGCCCTCCTGATGGAGGTAAAACCCTACTTCCTGCATGATTAATATTGAAGATATGAGTAGTACAAGAGTAGATCTACCACGAGATCATAGAGGCTAAACCCTAGAAGCTAGCCTATGATGATTATGATTGTAATTTTGATCGGCCTTCTAAGGACCAACCTCTCCGGTTTATATAGATCGGAGAGGGCTAGGGTTTACATGGAGTCGGTTACAAGGAAGGAAATATAATATCCGGATCACCAAGCTTGTCTTCCACGCAAAGGAGAGTCCATCCGGACACGGGACGGTCTTGAGTCTTGCATCTTCACGCTCCAATAGTCCGGATGATGTATATAGTCCGGCCATCCGGATACCCCCTAAACCAGGACTCCCTCAGCGGGAGACACCTACGGCAGCGGCGGAGAAGACGAGGTCCGCGGCCGGCGTGAGGACAGCGTCGAAGAAGTCGCGGCAGCTAAGCGCTTCGTCTTCGGCGTTGACGCGAGCTAGCGGTGGCGCTAGGGTTTGAGCGAGATGGCGAGGTGGAAGAAGAGATATTGTCAAGAGGGGGCGAGTATTTATAGGAAGGAGGAGGGCGGCTTAAAGCAATTACGCAGGTGCCCCTGGCGGTTCACATCTGAAGGACACGTGGCGTGCATGCAACTTATCAGGAGTTGATCTATGTTCTCATGCATGCATGGATTGTCGGGTGGTCATTCTGGCTTCTCCGGTTTTCAGGCATAGGATAAGACATTAAAAAGCAGTTTTAAAAGTGTGTCTCTGTATCTTCTGCTGACAAGGACACCGAGAAGATATTCGACGAGTGTCAACAGAATGCATATGACTTAGACAACAAGAATTTGAGGGAGTAGCACAGAAGGGATTCGGGTCCAATCACATTCACTTAGGTAAGAAAAATAGCAACGTGAAGACATAGCTATAAGTGAATGTTGTAGAGGACAGAACACACACTCATATATATAAATAACATTGAAGATAAATCAACAATGTGAGGATAATCCAAATGTGAAGATAATGCGGACATGGCACCAAATGAAAATCTGAGAAATAGTGGTGGTGGCGTTACCCACCGTATAGGAAGTATTAGACCCAGACATGACGCACAATTATCGTGGCGCTCCAAAGTCAAATTCCACATAATTTATTCACACTCAGAGGGTAAGTCTTCATTGATTGAATAAATATGTTACTTCGTGTGTTGCACATCTAAGTCATCACCATGCATAAGTGTTAGGATGTGTGTCCATTCACTATACATTTGAGGATTCTAGGATATTTAGCTCACACCGCAGTTTGCAAAACCTCTTCTCATTCAAGGGCTTCATGTAGACATCTGCCAATTGCTCTTTAGTGTTGACGTGAATGATATCAATGTCTTCCTTGTTAACATGATCTCTGAGAAAGTGATGATGAATCTCAATGTGCTTTGCCTTTGAGTGCTGAGATGGATTCTTGGAAAGCTTGATCGCGCTTTCATTGTCGCAGAAGAGTGGCACATTCTTCATGTTTATGTCGTAGTCCTTGAGGGTTTGCTTCATCCAGAGAAACTGAGCATAGCAGGATCCAACAACAATGTATTCAGATTCAGAAGTGGAGAGTGATACACAATTCTACTTCTTTGAAGACAAACAGACAAGAGATTGTCCAATGTGACATGTGCCTAATGTGGACTTGCGATCAACCTTGTCACCAGCATAATCAGCATCAGAATATCCAACTAGATCAAACATTGAGCCCTTTGGATACCATAATCCTAGTGTTGGGGTGTGAGCCAAATATCGAAGAATTCGCTTCACCGCAAGGTGATGCGATTCCTTTGGTGCCGCTTAGAATCGGGCACACATGAAAATGCTAAGCATTATTAGGCCTAGATGCACATAAATAAAGCAAAGAACCAATCATAGAGCGGTATACCTTTTGATCGAACTCTTTACCATTGTCGTCAGGGCCGAGATGACTTTTGGTTGGCATTGGAGTCGTGTACCCTTTGCAGTCTTGCATTCCAAACTTTTTTAGGCAATCTTTGAGGTATTTTTCTTGAGATAGAAGATGCCATTGCGCTGTTGACGGATTTGAAGACCAAGGAAGAATTTCAGCTCCCCCATCATGGACATCTGATATTGCTCTTGCATCATGTATCCAAACTCATCATTGTATCTCTTATCCATGCAGTGGAAGATAATGTCATCCACATATATTTGACACACAAACGGTTCACCATCATATGTTTTCATGAAGAGAGTGGGATCTAGTGAACCAAGTTTGAAGCCTTTGCTCTTTAGGAATTCTTTGAGTGTGTCATACCAAGCGCGAGGTGCTTGTTTGAGGCCATACAGTGCCTTGTTGAGCTTGTACACCATATCAGGATGCTTAGGATCTTCAAAACCAAGCGGTTGAGCGACATATACTTCTTCTTCGATTTTGCCTATGAGAAAGGCACTCTTCACATCCATTTGGTACAGAAGAATGTTATGATGGTTAGCATAGGCCAGTAGTATGCGAATGGCTTCAAGCCTAGCCACAGGAGCAAAGGTTTCATCGAAGTCGATTCCTTCCACTTGTGTGTAACCTTGAGCAACAAGGCGAGCTTTGTTTCTGACAACTTGTCGAAGTTCATCTTGCTTGTTGCGATAGATCCATTTTGTGCCAATGATATTGTGCTTGCGAGGATCAGGACGTTTGACAAGCTCCCAGACATTATTAAGCTCAAATTTTTTGAAGCTCTTCTTACATAGCTTGAATCCATTCAGGTTCCATGAAGGCTTCTTCAACTTTCTTGGGTTCAGATATGGAGACAAAAGCAAAGTGACCATAGAAGTTTGCTACTTGTGTAGCTCTTGATCGGGTGAGAGGACCAGGAGCATTGATGCTATCAATGATCTTCTCAATCTGGACTTCATTTGCTACTCGAGGATGAGCTGGATGAAGTTTTTGATCAGACTGACTATTGTCTTCATCTTCAGCATTGGCTTCAAACTGAGCATTGTGTTCAGGTTGATTAGGTGCAGAAATGATGATCTCATCCTCAGCCTGTTCGTCGGTGGGTATGATTTCTCCAGTACCGATCAACCTGATAGCTTCACCAGGTGTAGCTTCATCTAGCACATTTTGTAGGTGCTCTCTTTGCGAGCCATTAGTCTCATCGAACCGCACATCTACAGTTTCAACCACTTTATAGTGAAAGAGGTTGAAGACTTTGTAGGTGTGCCAGTCCTTTCTGTAACCAAGCATAAAACCTTCATGTGCTTTTGATGCGAATTTAGACGTGTGATGTGGATCCTTGATCCAGCACCTAGCACCAAAGACTTAGAAGTAACTAATGTTTGGCTTCTTACCAGTCATAAGTTCATAAGATGTCTTCTTGAAGAACTTGTGAAGATATACTCTGTTGATGATGTGGCATGTAGTGTCAATGGCTTCAGGCCATAATTTTCTTGGAGTCTTGTACTCATTGAGCATCGTTCGCGCCATCTCAATGAGTGTTCTATTCTTGCGCTCCATGATGCCATTCTGTTGAGGTGTGTAAGGAGCAGAGAACTCATGTGTGATGCCCAAGGTATCAAGATAAATGTTGAGGCCATCATTCTTGAACTCAGTGCCATTGTCACTCCGGATGTGCTTGATCTTGATGCCATAATTCATCATGGCCCAATTTGTGAAGCGTCTGAAGAGATCCTGCACTTTAATATTATAGAGAATTATGTGCACCCAGGTGTATCTCGAGTAATCATTAACAATAACGAAGCCATAGAGATGTGCAGTAGTAGTAAGGGTAGAGTAGTGAGTAGGGACAAATAGGTCCATGTGAAGCAGCTCAAAGGGGCGTGAGGTAGTCATGATTGTCTTTGAGGGATGCTTGGCTCTAGTCATCTTTCCAACTTCACAGGCACCACACAGATGATCCTTCTTGAACTTGATGCCCTCGATGCCAATGATGTGCTTCTTCTCTGCGAGAGTGTACAAGTTCCTCATGCCCACATGTCCTAGCCATTGATGCCATAGCCAGCATTCTGAAGCCTTTGCTAGAAGAAATACGGCAAGCGGTGGTCCTGCTGAAAAATCTACCATATACAGATCACCTCTTCGATAGCCTTCGAAGACTAGAGATTTGTCAGATTCCATTAGCACAAGACAACAATATTTTCCAAATCTCACAATCATGTTCAGATCACGGAGAATTGACATAGACATTAAGCTGTATCCAAGGGATTCAAAAAACATCACTTTATCCATGTGCTGATCCATTGAGATAGAAACTCTACCAAGACCCAATACCTTGCTTTTACCAGTGTCAGTGAATGTGATGTGGCTCTTAGTAGATGGATGTAGGGTTGAATCCACAAGAAGACTTCAATCACCAGCCATGTGGTTGGTGCATCCGCTATCCATGATCCATTCAGTGGCTTTCAGAGTTGTACCCTATAGTGCAGTTAGCGGGATAGACTTCACCAAGAGTATTGTGAAGTAGAAACATGTAGCAAACAAGCATATTATCAAATTTTAAATTCTGGTTAGGCATGATAGGATGCTCGTCAAGGAACCCTGGGACGAAATACATGATAAGACCATTGGAGCATTTTATCATGCGTCCACAAGATGTTTCAGGTCTCCAGCATTGTCGGCAGAAGATTTTGCTTTCCGGCTGGAGACCTTTCCCTGCAAGAGAAGTTAATTCTTCTTAACCACCCACATCTTCAGGGGTGTCTTAGAAGCAATGAGTCTAAGTGCAGCATCTGAGAACTTTGGCTTGGGAGCCCTAGCAAATAGATTCGCAGGAGGAGAATAGTACTCATAAGAATATGCAGAAAAGTTCTTAGTTTTGTGAACATAGCGGTTAGAGGAAACACGCTCATATTCATGAGTCTCATAAAGGTTCTCCTGCAAAACATTGGCGTTAGACTGACCATGAGCGGTCCTCTATCTGTATGAAGCCTTTAGACTATATGACACCTTTGGTCGGGGGTTTGTATTCTTTCCAGGTGGTGTCATGATGACATTCACGGGAAGCTTCTCAAGACAGCTTTTGGGCACCCAGATCTTCTTCTGGGGTGACCCGTTCCTGTAGTTAGTACCAATATACCTGGCAAACACTTCACCATTTTGATTCTTAAACAGTTTATAATTTGCATCAAAGGATTCATCAATGACAATTGGGTTAGCACAAGTGAAGCCAGCTAGAGTGGATGGGTCCACTGAAGGATCCCTAGCAGCAACCCAGGTGATTTTGGGGTACTGCTCAGGCGTCCAATATGAACCATCAACGTTCATTTTCTTTTCGAACCCAACACCCTCTTTCCTAGGGTTTTGGTTCAGAATCTGTTTCTTGAGGACATCACACAAGGTTTGATGCCCTTTCAGGCTTTTGTACATGCCAGTCTCAAGCAATGTCTTCAACCTAGCATTCTCATCAGCAATAGTAGTGGCATCCTCAGTAGAGGGGTTAGTTACCACATCTGCAGTTGGAGATATTGCAACATCAGAAGCAGTAGAACATTCAGCAACAGAGACAACATTATCGCGCTCAAGAAACTTTAAGCATGGTGGAACAAATTCTACCTGAGCGGAACTGATCTGTTGGGCGAGTAGTGAATCATTCTCTTTTTGAAGATCTCCATGAGATAGTCTCAGTTTCTCAAGATCCTGCTTCCTTTGAAGATAATCATAGGAAAGCTTCTCATGAGAGGCTTACAGAGTTTCATGACGACTTTCAAGATCTTGATACTTAATGCAAAGACTTTTAATGTCTTCTATTAAGGACTAAGTTCGATTCATTTTTGCGTCCAACAGGTCATCACTTTTGTCTAGAAGCTATTGAATTTGTTCCATTGCAGTTTGTTGCTCAGTTACAATTTTATCAAGTGTCTTATAGCTAGGTTTGTATTCACATTCAGAGTCATCTTCACTAGAGGTTTGGAAATAGGCATCGCGTGAAGTTACCTTGGCACCACATGCCATGAAGCAGTAGGTCGGAGCAGAGTTGTCATCATCATCATCAGCAGCAGCTTTGGCTTCATTGTTGTGCCCATTGTCTTCAGTGTTGAAGATTGACTTGGCAACGAACCCTGATTCCAGAGCTAGGCTTGCCACGCCTAAATCAGACTCCACCTCCGCCTCCTCAGAGGCAGACTCCTCCTCTAAATCCATTTCCTTGCCAATAAATGCATGAGCCTTGCTTGATGAGGTCTTCTTGTGAGATGAAGACTTTGACGAAGACTTTGAAGAAGATTTTGAAGATTTGTTCTTCTTATTTTCATCAGAATCATATTCCTTGCTCTTCTTCTTCTTCTTCTTCTTCTTTGATTCCTTATCCCACTGAGGACACTCGGAGATGTAGTCGCCTGTCTTCTTGCATCTGTGGCAAGTTCTCTTCTTGTAGTCACGTGATGAAGCCTCGTCGTTCTTTGAGCTAGATCTTGAAGACTTGCTGAATCGATTTTTCTTAGAGAACTTCTAGAACTTGCTCACAAGCATTGCAAGCTCTTTGCCAAGCTCTTCAAGATCACCAGAGCTACAGTCAGATTCTTCTTCAGATGAGGAAAGAACTTTTGCCTTCACGGCACGGGTTCGGCAATAGTTAGGACCATAGATATCATGCTTCTCAGATAGCTGGAACTCATGTGTGTTGAGCCTCTCAAGTATGTCAGACGGATCGAGATCTTTGAAGTCAGGACGTTTTTGTATCATCAGGGCTAAGGTGTCAAACGAGCTGTCAAGTGATCTCAGAAGCTTCTTCATGATCTCATGCTTGGTGATCTCAATGACGCACAGAGCACGCGACTCATTGGTGATATTAGTCAAGCGATCGAACGTGAGCTGGATATTTTTCATTGTCATTTCTGTTGAAGCGGTTGAAGAGATTGCAAAGAACATTGATTCTTGAGTCTCTTTGAGTTGAGACGCCTTCAATGACCTTGGACAGCTAGTCCCAGACCAGCTTTGTAGTTTCCAGTGCACTCACACAACCATACTACCCTTTCGTCATATGACCACAGATGATGTTCTTGGTGGTTGAGTCCAATTGCGCAAATCTCTTGACATCAGCAACGGTGGCGACTTCACCGACTTTGGGAATGCCAGATTTGACGACATACAAGAGATCCACATCAATGGCTTTAAGATGCATGCGCATCTTGTTCTTCTAGTAGGGATAGTGTAACATCCCAAATTTTCAATTTGGAATGTTATACATTAGGTCATCATGCATATCATGTTTTTCTCGCATTTTCCGATCCTAGAAAATTTCACGCAACTCAAGGACCCTCGGAGAGAGTTGGAAGTTTCATTATTTTCATATTTGGGATTTCTCAAATTTTGAAAATAGGATCATTTGGATTTATTTAATTATCTTCATAAAGTTTTCCTATAAAAATTTTGAGAGAGGGAATAATATGACTTTCCCAAATTTAGGAATAATGAAGATTTAATAAATAAACCCATTTTGGTTTTGCCGGAGTTTTATTTGCGTTTTATTTGCCTTAGGGAAAAATGCGTGTTTTTAAAAAAAAATTGCATTTAGGCCCCGAGTAAAGTTCATTTTTGTTCGACTCATTTTTAGGAGTCGGGGAAAGTTTACTGTATTAATTTTGGAGTTCGTTTAGATTTTTTTTATTTTGTCGCTCTGCGCGCGAGACCGTTTAAAAAAAAAACTGCAGCGCCTTGGGCCAAAGGCCCAAGCTGCTAGCCGCCGGCCGGCCAAGCCAAGGCCACCGCGCGCGCACGCACCAAGGGGGGCCAGGGAGCCACTCCTTTTTCCTTGTCCTAGTAGGACTCTTTTCCTACTTCGTTTATTCCGTATCTAATCCTAGATCTATTCCTAATCCTAATCTATTTCTTGCCCCCTACCCCAAGAAAAAACCCTCCCCTCCCCAATATAAATACCCAAGCACCCCCCCCCTCTAAACCATCAAACCAACACCTCTCCTCTCCT
>NC_057810.1:506428661-506436219 GCF_018294505.1 Triticum aestivum | reverse complement strand
TCTCCTCCGCCTCACCACCGCGCCACCCAACGCCGCGCCGCCTCACCACCGCGCCACCCAACGCCGCCGCCGCCTCACCACCGCGCCACCCAACGCCGCCGCCGCCTCACCACCGCGCCACCCCACACCCAACGCCGCCGCCGCCTTACGCCGCCGCCGGAGCCCCTCGCTCTTCGAGGTACTAGCCCCGCGCCGCGTCACCTTTTCTTTTCTCGGATCGTTTTCTTCTAATCGTTCCGATTCTTTTCTTCTCTAAACCGTTCCGGTTTTCTAGATCAGTTTTTCGTTCGGATTTTTTTTTTCCGAAACCCTAGATCGGATTCGTTTTCTTCTCCGATTTAGTTGCCTTTTTACCGTTCGCCGGACCGTTCGTCCTAACGAACGTGATCACCGGATTCTTCTAGGTTAATGAACGTCCGTTCGTTTAACCGTTCGTCGTTCTCTTTTCTCGTCGGATTTATTCCGCGATTCTTCCGATCGTGATTTCAGATCCGATCTTCTTTCTAGTCTATCTTCTTGCTCGTTTATCGGAATCAGGTGATTCAAATGCCTGGAGTTTCGCCTCGAAACCGCCGTTCCGACTAACCAACTTAAACTAAGTTTTGTTACTGTAAAATTTTGACCTAGTTTCAACTTGCTAGAACCGAGTTGTTTTCTTTCGTCGTTTGACTTTCGATGCTTTATTTGATTCGATTCTTTTGCAACCAGGGTTCTTAATTTGAACTCTCTGGTTAGATCTTTTATTCGAGATTTCCCTGTGCATTAGATGAGTACTTATTGTATGCTTGTTGTTTGTCTGCGATAGATTACCCAGATTGCACCGCTTGTTACTTCGAAACCCTAGGACTCGCGGATCATCAGCAAGGCAAGTAACACTTGATCATATCTTTCCTACTACCCAGTTTTATTGCATTAGATCAAACCCTCAAACACTTGCATTGTTAGGATCTAATTAAATTGTGGGTTGGGAAGTAGATGAGGTAGTACCTATTACCTGTTACTTATGAAACCTTGGGAGTTACTTCTACGTTTGCTTATTATGCTATGCTATGCTAGTAGACGTGGATTGGGTGAGTGAATATCCATGACAGATGTGAGATTGTTAATTAATGGCTTATCTAAGGTGGCAACCTAAACACACATCTGGGTGGATTGAGGCACCTGATGTCTATCAGGACTTGCCTGTTTTTTTTTTGGACCGCCACCCAGGCTCAAAGGGATCATAAGATCTTTCATGCTAGAAACTTCCGTGTGCAGCCACATGCTACTATGGGCTCTAGCATAGTTGACTAAGTTGTGCGAACTCTTACGGGGTGGACTAGCAGATGTAGGGGATGTAGGTGTACCGGTCTACCCCACATGTAAGGTGCTAGTGCTTCTGAAAGACTATGTCTCGGTCATCCGTTTCTCAAACACCATGTAGTGCGAGAAAACAAACGGAGGCGATCGAGTCATGTGGGGAAAAGTGCGCAAACCTCTGCAGAGTAACAAACTAATCATGATTAGCCGTGTCCCCGGTTATGGACATTTTGAGTATCTAGTACTTGAATATCTTTGTGAATCTCAACATGTTACCTCTAATAAAAGCTATTGGGTTTTAATGAGTACTTTTAAATTGGGATTGAGGATGCTGTCAACCATTCTCAATGTTTAACAACCACCATGATAGTTAAACAAAATTATTCCTTTGATGTAGGGAAAAATTTGCTTTTCGCAAAACTGTAACCATAGAGCCTTACCACCAGCCATAATGCATGTAGTATAGGCTTATTGTTTCATTACTCTCTATGTGTTACATTGCCAGCATATTCCATGTGCTGACCCGTTTTCGGGCTGCAACGTTAATGTTGCAGACTTTTCAGACGACGATTGAGGTGCGTTTAGGTCGTGGTTCTATACTCAGTGATGCCGATGGAGTTGATGGACCCATTTATCTTCCGAGTCTTCCGCTGTTATCGATATTAGATGGCCTTCAGCCATATTTATTGTAATAAGTTCTTTTTCAGCCATCGATGTAATAAGTGTGTGATTGCAACTCTGCTATAAAACCTCGATGTACTGTGTGGTGTCAGCATTACTGATCCAGGGATGACACCGTAGCACAGTAGACGTGATCCATTCGGGTCAGGTCGCTACAGAGATGGTATCAGAGCACACGCTGACTGTAGGACACGACCACTAAGTTAAGGCCATAGATCACTACTCTCCTCTCATTTTCTAACTCCTCATCTATTCTACTCTTTAGGATGAAGGACGCGAAGATCAAGTACACCCAACCGGATGAAGGCACACCATTTGGATTTCACTTGAAGGAAGTTACCAAGTACCTGAACATTGGACTACCAAGTTTCACCGGGACTTTCAACGCCACTCTGCCTGAAGAGGAGCGCTGGAAGATTCACGCTCACGTTCCGGGAAGAACATTCGCGCCAATCACGAAGCCCATAGATAGTATTTTCAGTGCACCAACTTGGAGTCGGGGAAAGAGCATGGCAGCTCACATCACCATGGGACGCATTGGAGAAGTTTATCAAGAAGACCTCAAGGACACCATCTACCAGATTTGCGAACGCCGAGACGACAAATGGGACATAGTCAGCCCCAAGAAGGATAGATCCATTGCAGCTTTTATCCAGGAGTTAAACCAGCACATTCGACGCCATGAGAACCAGATGTGCAATGATATGGTAGAGTTGAAGAATGCGAAGGCAAGGATCATCGAGCTAGAAGGAGAGATGAAGAATCTACGCAAGGACTACATGGACGAGATCGTAGCTGTCGTAAGGCACAATAACGATCTTAAGTATGAGATTGAAGAACTCAAGAAGAAATTGGAGCTCAAGAATGAAGACAAGTACGTCGCATGTCCAGACGACTACATCATCCTCGACGACACCGATTCGGATCCAAGTGAACCCGATTTTGAAGACGAAGCTGGAGCAGACATCATGGAATCTTCCACCGGTTCAAATTTCTAGAAGTTCCCCACATATTAGTAGTATTTCCCCCATGTAAACATTATAGTACACGCACTTGCGATAGATAGATCGTTGTAAGCCTTGTTTGATTGAATGGAGTGATTTTGTGTGCTTTTGCTCATGTGCATTTGGGTAGTGATTCCCCTTAGACCTCATTCTATTCTAAAATTCTCTTCTTTTCTAAACCCATCAGATGCCTCCGAGACGTGACAATGGATTTCCACCAGAGCTCACTCAGTTGATCCAGCAGCAGAATCAATTAATGCAGATGTTAGTTCAGAATCAGCAGAACAACAACAACAACCCACCACCACCACCACCTGCGGATCATTTGACTCGTTTCCTTAGACTAAATCCGCCGGTGTACTCCAGTAGCACCGAGCCGATTGTAGCAGATGATTGGCTCCGCAAGATAGGAAGGGAGTTGACCACTGCAGGATGCACAGATGGAGAAAGAGTGAAGTTTGCAGCACATCAGCTTGAAGGACCCGCAGCCGCATGGTGGGAGAATTTCACAGCCACTTACCCGGTAGACACTGTCACATGGGATCAATTTCAGCAAGCTTTCCGCACTGCCCATGTTTCAGCAGGAGCTATGGCCATAAAGAAGCGTGAGTTTCGCAACTTACGCCAAGGAGGAAGGACTGTTGGCCAGTATGTGGAGGAGTTTAGTAAGCTAGCCCGTTATGCCCCAGATGACGTTGCTACGGATGTAGCTAAGCAGGAGAAGTTTCTGGAAGGACTGAATGATGAACTAAGCATGCAGTTGATGGTAGCAAGTTTCAATAACTACCAGGAGTTAGTAGATCGTGCCATCATGATTGAAGGGAAGCAACAGCAGATTGAGAACCGTAAGAGGAAGTATGGACAGGGGAAGTATAACTCTGGAGCCCAGCAGAAGCCCTGTTTTACCCCTAAACCGGGATTTAAGTTTCAGCACACCCATGGAGGAGGTAGCTCGCACAACCATAATGGCCACAAGAATGGTAATGGGAATGGAGGAAGCAACGGCCAGAACCGAACAACCCCATCAACCCCAACCAAGAGAGACCTGAGTCAAGTCACCTGTTTCAAGTGTTCGAAGACCGGACATTATGCCAATGAATGTCCTGAAGGCCAGAATGGAAATGGCAATGGAAGCTCTGGGAAGAAGCCGAACCCTTTCAATAGGGGACAGGTGAACCACGTTAATGTGGAGGAGATTGAAGATCAGCCCGATGCAGTAATCGGTAAGTTTTTGGTTAAGTCATTTACTGCACTCGTTCTTTTTGATACTGGTGCATCGCATTCATACATATCAAGGGGATTTGTGGAAAAGCATAGCCTGCCCACTAGGATTCTTAAAACACCTATGCTAGTAAGCTCGCCAGGAGCAGAATACATGGCCAGACAAGGATGTTTTCAAGTACCATTGAGTATAGGAAGGCATGTATTCCCAACGGATTTAATTATTCTGGAATCCCAAGGTCTGGATGTGATTCTTGGTATGGATTGGCTGTCGATGTATGGAGGAAACATCGATTGCGCCAGTAAGACAATTTTGCTTACCACACCAGAAGGAAGAAGGATCAAGTATGTATCCCGGCATGTGCCAAACAGGACACAAGTGAATTGCTTATCAGGAGTGGTGCAGGAAGAAGTACCAGTGGTGAAGGATTTTCCTGATGTATTTCCGGAAGAGTTGCCAGGCATGCCACCGGATAGAGACATTGAGTTTTTGATTGAACTATTGCCAGGAACAGGCCCGATATCGAAACGACCATACAGGATGCCAGCACAAGATTTGGCAGAAATCAAGAAGCAGATTAAGGAGCTATTGGATAAAGGTTATATACGCCCAAGCTCTTCACCTTGGGGATCACCCGTTTTGTTAGTAGAGAAGAAGGATGGATCTTTGAGAATGGTTGTTGATTATCGTGAATTGAATGCGGTAACAATCAAGAACAAGTACCCACTACCAATGATAAATGATCTGTTTGATCGTTTGCAAGGAGCCAAAGTGTTTTCCAAGATCGACTTGCGATCAGGGTACCATCAGTTGAAGATTCGGGAGCAAGACATACCCAAGACTGCATTTACCACGAGATATGGACTGTACGAGTATACCGTTATGTCATTTGGATTGACTAACGCACCTGCCTATTTTATGAACCTGATGAACAAAGTGTTTATGGAGTTTTGGATAAGTTCGTCGTAGTGTTCATTGATGACATCCTAGTTTATTCAAAGAATGAAGAGGAGCATAAGGAACATTTGCGTTTGGTTTTGGAGAAATTAAGGGAACATCAGTTATATGCCAAATTCAGCAAATGTGAGTTTTGGCTAAAGGAAGTTGGATTTCTCGGACATGTTATATCCGGAGAAGGAATAGCAGTTGACCCCACAAAGGTTGAGACCGTAACTAATTGGGAAGCACCAACGACAGTTGGAGAGATTCGGAGTTTTCTTGGACTCGCAGGATACTACCGAAGATTCATTGAGAATTTCTCAAGGATTGCTAAGCCTATGACTGAATTGTTGAAAAAGGATAACAAATTCATATGGATTGAGGACTGTGAGGCAAGTTTTCAGGAGTTGAAGAAAAGATTGGTTACCTCACCAGTTTTGATATTGCCAGATCAGACTAAGGATTATGAGGTGTATTGCGACGCTTCACGTCGAGGACTTGGAGCAGTGCTTATGCAGGAAGGAAGAGTTGTTTCATATGCTTCACGACAACTTAAGCCCCATGAGTTGAATTATGCCACTCATGATTTGGAGTTAGCAGCCGTTGTGCATGCCCTGAAGACGTGGAGACATTTTCTCATTGGAAATCATTGTGAAGTATATACGGATCACAAGAGTTTGAAGTACATCTTCACACAGAAGGAATTGAATCTCAGACAAAGGAGATGGTTAGAACTTATCAAGGATTATGATATGAGATTGCATTATCACCCCGGAAAGGCTAATGTCGTAGCAGACGCATTGAGCCGTAAGAGCCACGTCAATACCCTAATGATGGGAGGAATACCCAATGAGTTAGCCGAGGACCTTCGAGAGCTATGTTTGGAAATAGTTCCGAGAGGCTATGTAGCAACATTGGAGATTCAGTCGACACTGATGGACAAAATCAGAGAAGCCCAAAAGGCAGATAAGGAAGTTGCCTCTATAAAGGAGAAAATGGGCAAAGGAAAGGCTAAAGGATTTCGTGAGGATGAACACGATACCCTATGGTTTGAAGACTGTGTTTATGTGCCCAATAACCCAGAAATCAGGAAGTTGATTTTACAAGAAGCCCATGATTCACCCTATTCGACTCACCCAGGAAATACCAAGATGTATTTGGATTTGAAGAACACTTTCTGGTGGACCGGAATGAAGAAGGATATTGCGGAGTATGTAGCAATTTGCGATGTATGTCAGAGAGTAAAGGCAGAACATCAGAAGCCAGCAGGATTGTTACAACCGTTGCCGATACCCGAATGGAAGTGGGATAAACTAGGCATGGATTTCATCACAGGTTTGCCAAAGACCCGTTCAGGATATGACTCGATTTGGGTTATAGTCGACCGTTTAACAAAGGTAGCTCATTTCATTCCAGTCAAGACTACCTATAGCAGTGCTAAGTTGGCAAAGATATACATGACCAGAATTGTGTGTTTACACGGAGTTCCGAGGAGCATCGTATCAGATAGAGGAACCCAGTTTACCTCGAAATTTTGGAACCAGTTGCACGAGACATTGGGAACTAGATTGGAATTCAGTACAGCTTTCCACCCACAGACCGATGGACAGACTGAGAGAGTCAATCAGATTTTGGAAGATATGCTGAGAGCTTGTGCACTAGATTATGGATCTAGCTGGGATGATAATTTACCGTATGCGGAGTTTTCTTATAACAATAGTTACCAAACTAGTTTGAAGATGGCCCCTTTCGAAGCTTTATACGGAAGGAGGTGCAGGACACCGTTATCATGGAACGAAGTTGGAGACCGTCAATTCTTTGGACCAGATTTGATTAAGGAGTCTGAACAGAAAGTTAAGTTGATTCGAGACAGGCTCAAGGTAGCCCAGTCCAGACAGAAGAGCTATGCCGATTCAAAGCGCAAAACGATTGAGTATGAAGTTGGAGACAGAGTATATCTCAGAGTATCCCCGCTTCGAGGAGTTAAGTGTTTTGGAGTTAAAGGAAAGTTAGCACCCCGTTTCGTTGGACCGTATAAGATTTTGCAACGTATGGGAGAAGTTGCTTATAAGTTGGAATTGCCAGAAGGACTGTCAGGAGTTCATGATGTATTCCATGTTTCTCAGTTGAAGAAATGCCACCCAGAGATAGCAGAGGTACCGTTAAGAGACACAGTGCCACTGGAAGCAATTCAGTTGAAGGATGACTTGACATATGAGGAAAAACCTGTTAAGATTCTCGATTATGCCAGCAGAGTTACCCGCAGCAAAGTTATCAAGTTTTGTAAAGTTCAGTGGAGCCACCACACTGAGGATGAAGCCACCTGGGAAAGAGAGGAAGTTTTGCTCAAGGACCACCCTCACCTATTTTCTAGCCAACCCGAATCTCGAGGGCGAGATTCATCTTAAGGGGG